>NC_056729.1:214547849-214632849 GCF_019279795.1 Protopterus annectens | reverse complement strand
TAACAACAAGATCCAAGATGTTATTCCCCCTAGTGGGTACTCTGATGTAATTGTTCCAAGGCATTTGTATTGACAAAGTCCAGGAATCTCTGTGCTTGTGCACTTATGGTGGTGTAGGTTCACAGTCTATAACTGGATACTTTAGTTCACCTAGGAGAATGGTATTGTGTTTACTATTGAGTGATTCTAGTTCCTGTTGATAGGTGTTGTGGCTTTCTTGTGTCTTTGAGGGAGTTCTTAGCCAGGTACTTATATGATACAGGACCTGTATGATGGTTATTTGGAGATGAAGAATTCTTGTGCATCTTGCTGCCTTGCTTGCCTTCATGATAGTCTGTTCTGGATGTAGACTGACACACCCAACCCAGACTTATGAATTAAATAAAGAGAATGTTATATTAGTAAAAGAACT
Source organism: Protopterus annectens (assembly GCF_019279795.1). Classification (NCBI taxonomy): domain Eukaryota; kingdom Metazoa; phylum Chordata; order Ceratodontiformes; family Protopteridae; genus Protopterus; species Protopterus annectens. The sequence continues at coordinate 214,632,437 of NC_056729.1, read as the reverse complement.
TACAAACAGATATGGAAATCAGCACAAAGAAAATGAAATGCACAGAAGTGGATATCATTTTACATAAGTAAAGACAAAATATTTATGAAATGCACACCTGATAATAACCGAATGGTGACAGAAATAAGACTGTGTGAACCTGTAAGGGATGTGCCCATTAGAATCTCAAAATATTATTTACATTAATGCAAAATTCATATATGTTTGTACAGCAGAGCACTACAGGTGGTTGGAGGGTACAACTTGGACACTAAATTTTGCAAAATGCATACAGTTCATAGGATCATAGGATGTTACTAGGCTATTGGCTCTGAGAGCCTTATAAGCCTAGCCAAGAGTTTAGCCCATTTTTAGACAAGTCAGCACCCAATGCCCCTGTTAAGCAGGGAGATGGGTGGAATCCCAGGGATGTATTTTCTGAATCCCAGGGATGTATTTTCTGAATCCCAGGGATGTATTTTCTGTTTCCCATCCAGTTATGCAGATTGTGCTTAACAAGTGGAAAAGAGGTACTCTGCTTGACATAGACAGGGAGTCTATTCCACAGATGGGGGAGTCTCTGGAACACAAATCTGTCACACCAAGTTCTACTGATGTCACAAACAAGGTTGAAGTAATTGAAACCAGCTCTATGCAAAGCACTGGCTGTGCTTAAAGATACACCTCAATTTTTGAATGTGCTACTTGAGTCTATGGATGCAAACAGGGCTACAGCTTGTTTTTTTATTTGTAAACCTTGAGGTCAACAACTTGTTTACCATTATTCCTAATGCACATGGTATACAAGCAGTTAAACATTTCTTGAGTAAACACAACATCCATGATGACAGTATGAATTTGTCTGCTATTACAAATGGTTCTGGAAAATAACATCTTTATGTTTCAAGAGAAGATTTACCATCAGCGGTGGGGTGTTGCCATGGAAACACCCTGTGCCAATTCTTATGCAGACATATTACTTGGCCTTTGGGAAGAAGAATATATTTTTGCTACCAAGAATTTATGAAGTTACAAGATCATCTTCTACCGTAAGTTTCTGGGTGGTTTCTTTTTTCTTTGGAAAGGTGATGTAATGGAACCTAGACAGTTTGTCTCATATTTGGAAAGCACCACCAGTTTTCTATGTTTTACCCTGAATTAGTCAGATAAAAAGATTGAATTTCTGGATATTCTGGTTATTTTAGATGAGAATGGTGAAATGGGGACCACACTATATAGGAAAATATGTTGGAAGAATACATTGCTTAGTTACGACAGCATGCATCCACAACATACATTCTCTAATATAGTAAAAGGACAAGCACTGAGAACATCCGGACTAATCACTAATGAGTCACAACTTCACAATGAGTTAGAATTGTTATCTGACAACTTTAAACAATGTGGCTATAATGAACAGGTAGTAAGTGACATTGTATGTGATGTCAAAAAAATGAGAACACAAGGCAAAGAATGGTTAAGTAATAAAGGCATGGCACTGGAAAATGTGAGCAATGAAAACAAGAAGTTGAATGTTAGAGTGCCAATGAAATATAGCAATAATATAAAAGGCATCTGCAATATTGTGAGAAATAACTGGAAAATTTTAGCCAAGAATGATGAACTTAGGTTGATAGTGGGCAACTTTTCTACGTTTTTGTATAAAAGGAACAACAATCTTAAGCAACTTTTACACACAACAACTACCAGCTTCAATACAAAGTTGCCTGCAAGTGAAATGGTCAGGACGTATAGCTGCCGACGATGCAAGGCTTGTAAAGATATATCTAAAAACAACACTTTCATACACCCGATTACAAGGGTAAGATACCAACCTAAACTGTATGATGATTGTTGCTCTTGCAATGTGATATATCTTGCCAAATGTGGATCCTGTACTTCGTTTTATGTGGGTAAAATAAACAGAAGATTAAAAGACTGCATACTGCAACACCTAAGTGACATTAGACTAAGTAAAAATGTCAGTCCTTTACATCAGCACAAGTTAAATAAACCAGAGCATAACTTCACTTTCATGGTACTACAGTTATGTGGCCCAGATAAAAGGGGTGATATACGCAATCAAACAGAAGTGGCAGAAGCCTGTTGCATAGCAGATTTACAAGCTGATAAATCCCCAGGGTTGAATGGATATCTTCCCCTAAAACCTTTTTGAGACAATGCAAGCTTAGGCACTGAAATGGTTAACTTGCTATATGCAAGAACAGATCTAAAAAAAGGAAAGAGGTGTGGTGCAGCTTTGAGTCTGTGAATGGTCAAGTGTTACTTAAAACAGTTAAACACACTTTGTTCTTTGATCTGATGAAAGAATTGTCCAAAAACACTTATCTTTTATGTTTTACTACTACATTTATGGTTTTAGCTGTCTTGGTTCTTGTTTTTTTTTTTGCTGCTTTTATGTATGTATATTGGGTGCAGGCTCCTGAAAATTTAATTTATGAAGGTGGTGCTGTGCTGTGCTGGAACCAAAATCTTCTTAAGACACAAAGTCTTGTTGGCTGTTTACTGCTTAATCAGAGTCTGGTTATAACATAGAGATTTGCATGACTGTATTGGCAGTCTGTTTAAAACAAAGAGCCTTGCAAACTGCACTGATGAGAAAACATTCTTTGCAGCACAATACTATTTTACTTTAAGCCCAGTTACTAATAAATAACTTACTCTTATAACAAACGTGCTACTGCAACAACTTGCAGCTTAGATGTATAAACTTTTTACATCATGATCTGCATGGATGATTATTCTCCTATACAATACCTTAGAACAAGTGTGTTCCTACCAATACCTCTCACAGCTGAATTTTTGCAGTCTGTTTATACTGTTCTTCTCATGCACTTTAGTTCTTGTTTTTGTTCTTGGTATCTTTTTTGGGATTTATACGGAAGCATCTGTTCTGCTTATTTTTTTTACTTTCCAGATTTGTTTTTAAGGAAATGTTTTGTGGTGAAGCACATACAAATTGTTTTTTTTTTCTGTTGACTATGTCCATTCATTTGTGAGGAATTATGCCAAACTTTTTTAATACTGTGACAAACATGTTTTTTAAGGAAACATCCTGTGGAAAAACACGTACTGCTGATTTTATAAACAGTCATATCCATTTATCTGTCATCTTCTTTGCTGATACTGTGGGCGAACTTTTTTTTTTGAGAAAACAGCTTGCAAGAGAGCACATATTGCTGAGTTTATAAAAAACATGTCTGTTAATAGATACAGTTAGAGCTATGCCACATAACATGGATGCTCATTATATATTGCTACACTATATTTCTACATTTAAGCAAGCTTTATTGTATGCCTCATTTATTTTGCATTTTTATAGCAGAATTGATTTTAGCCTTTATTCATTGTTTAGCACACTCTAACAGTTCTCTCTTTTTATTTTAAACCAGGGAGACAAATTCATCATTGTTTGATAATACGTTTTTATTATGGCAATTGACAACAGTAACTTGTTGATTAACTTTTGTTAAGGAAAAATAAATACATGTGAGCAATATGCAGGCAAGCACTACAATAACTATAATAGCCATCACAAATATGATAATTTTTCCTGTCCACTCTGTAAATAAATTACTAAACCACTCACTCCAATTATAATTACAATTTTTTTTTAGTATGTTGTGACACTTGCTCAGTGACCCCTAAATGCACTTTTAGAGACTCTGTTTTATCTGGAATAAATGTACAACCTTTTTCTCCTATTAAGGGACATGAACTCTCTTGGGACACCAGTATGTATTCTAACGCCATTTGATTTTGTAAAACCATAGTTTGTATGGCTGTCATTTTGACAGTAGTGTCTCAGATTGCACTGAATGTGGCATTTGCCAATACTTTAACCAATTTAGATAGTTTTCTTAACTCTCAAATGGCTTTTGCTGCTCCATGCTATGGGAATATACCTGCTCAAGAAATTACATCATCTCCTAGATCCATATCTTTTAATTTTAAATAATCAAGATTTTGGTGGTAAATATGTGATGTATTTAAGGTATTTACTGGATTTTCTGGATTTTCAGTTACAGGTAATATGTCTCTTTTTATTTTTGCATTTTTTTATATTTCTCTTTAGTAACTCTTTTTACATGATGCATTGCTGGTATGACTAGACCTATATAGCAGGTGCCATCCCATCCTGTTGTTAACCATTTATAATCATATTTACCACAAATGTAATTTAACCCATATAACAGGGCAACACTGCTATTTCCTGTACTGCCATTTACTTGTCCCATAGTAGGAGTTTTATCATGCACAACCATAAACTTTTTATCTGTTTTACTTCACCAACATATAATGTTGGTTTTGCACTCGTTTTTATCATTCTGTAAAAAATGAAATACTGCTGTGTCACTTAATATTAACTGACCCATAGCTGGTATTAGAATAGGAAATTGATGAAAAAATACCCCATGCACTGGTATGAGGTTATGAAAATTTATCATTTCAATTATTTGAATACAATTACTATTACCCACCGGGACAGTTCCATTTTGTTGAAAACATGTGATTCCCTGTACTATAGCAGATGACTGTATTCTTGCTTTACGTGACTGTACATTTATAACTTGGTGTCATGTCTCAATTATTAATACCCTCCAACTATTAACAGTATTTAGTGGAAATGGCACCAGAGACATAACTCCTGTTATTTTTAGGTATTAAATTACATACCCAGCAATTAGAAACTGTCATACTTTTTGCATACCTACATTGTCTTGCCAAAAATGTATTAAAAGATGGTGACCAATCTTGTTCATTTTTCCACATCTCTTTACTCTCTCTCTCTCGTGTAACTTTACAGTTTGATTAACAGGTTGTAAGTACAATTTGATGCTAAGTAATACAATAATAGTAAGTATGATGGCTATTATCAATTAAAAAAACACCCTCTAAATAGAAATTTCATTGCTGAATCATTTGTCTTTGGTCATCCGAAATTGGATTTCCAAAAGGATGCATTTTCAACTGTGTCAATTTCATTATGTTTTCTGTGTGGGAAACCTACAAGAAAATTCACTTAATCAGATCCACATTACTCACTAGTTTTAATAACTCTTAACTGATCTTTATGTACCAACATTGTTTTGTTTTTCTTTTTTCCTTTGATTTTATACACCAATGGTCCAATTTGTTCTGCAACTTCAAAAGGCCTTGCCAGTTGCTATCCCATGGACCTTCTATTTGGAACATTTTTACCAATACTTTTGTTCCACAGGGAAGGTTTTCTTCAGGCGACAAAATTGGCTCCTTTCTCCATAGGTGGACCGCTTGCTCTCTTGCATTGTAGTAAAATATTTATGTAACCTTTTTAACCATTGCTAATGCTTACTAATTTCTAACATAGGCCTATCATTAGATATATCCAGATCAAATGTTAGTTGTATGGGCATTTTACGACCTGTCATTATTTCATATGGTGAAATACGAAATACCTGTTTTACTATTTGGTGTTTCCCAAATACCCATTAAAATGCCAGGCAAATGCTGTACCCAAATATTGTATTTTTTCAAGCATGCCTTTTTTAGACATTCTTTTAATGTCTGATTCATGTGCTCTACTACACCATTCAATCGTGGATGGCATGGTATATGAAATCTTTGCTGTATTCCCAACAAATTACACATTTGCTTAATGAGATTACTAACAAACTGTGGACCATTATCTGATTCTATAACATGTGGCCAACCCCAATGACAGAAAATATTTTTCCACAAGGCTTCTGCTGTTGCCTTTGCTTTCACAGTTTTGATAGGAATTGCTTTTACCCATTTTGAAAAGATGTCCACTACTACTAGTAGGTATCTGTAACCTCTCTTTGTTGTTGGCAAAGGACCTGCATAATCTATCTGGACTGCATACCATGGCCCATAAGCTGGCTGTACCTGATGTAACTGAGGCATTTTGCTTTTAGCATTTACCTGCTAACAGAATAGACATTCTTCTACAATCAGCCTACAGACCTTTTTTAAGTTTGCATTCCAATATTTTTCTTTTACAACTGCCCATAGCTTATCAGCAGCAACACTTTCCAGTATTTGGTGATTTAATTTGACCAACTGACATGCTAACTAAGGCAACCATAACCCTTTTGTAGTGGGATAAACATAATATTCCTTTGGCGGTACTCCTGCAGTCATGCATTGGTCTGTTTCTTCTTTTAAGCCTTGCTTTTTGTGAATATTTATGAGATCTTCCTTAATTTATTGTTATTCTAGCTCTTTTAGGGTACTAACTTCTGTTTTTAAGGCACTAACTTCTGTATCAATGCACCCATACCTTGAAAATTTCTCCCCACTTTGTGCTGCTTGCTTTGCTAATGAGTCAGCCAATGCATTTAACCTGAAAGTTTCACTTGTTGGTTTTTGGTGTGCTTTTACTTTTAAAATGATGTACTGTCCTTGTTGATTTGACATTGCTGTTACTTTATGTATGTTTTTTAATACTTTGGCATGGCGTAATGGTTTGCCTACACTGTCTACAAATCTTCACCTTATCCAGGTGTCCATATGCAGTCTTAAAGAATTTACTACATAAGCACTGTCTGAGAAAATGTTAACAGGATTATAATACCTTAGCATGTACAGAACTGCCTCTGATTCAGCTCTTTTAGCTGACATATGCCCTGGTAACTTGATTAATTTGGGAGAACCCATCTGTGGATTTTCTGGAACTACAGCAAATTCTGTCCAGTATCTCTCTTTGTCCCAATATTTTGCTCCATCTCCAAAGATGGATGGTTTAAAGTGGTCAAAATCAGATGCCAGAAATTGCACGCCCAGTGACATTATTTTTTCTAGGCAGTTGTGCTGTTTTCCTTCATATCCCATGTGATTTGACAAATAATATTTGTCCCCTCTCTGAATTGTTACAGTTTTCATTCAAAACAATACCATGCATTTTGCAAAGACTGCCTAATACCATCTGTGATTTTATTCATTTCAAATGTATCTACTAGAGCTTTTACTGCTTGGTGTTGTGTTTGTACTATAATACTGGAAAATACAGTCAGATACTCAGTTTGCTTGAAAACCCCAGTAAATGGTTAATAACTGCTGTATGCAAGGGCGGTAGCCCAATTCCACTGGGGTCATCTTTCTGCTATAGTAAGTAACTGGACATAATGTTTTTTTTTTCCATTCTGTTGTCACTACCATGTGGCCATTCTTGTAATATCACCACAGATAATGTTTTCTTCCCTGCTGCTGCCTGTAGCGCAAATGGCAACATTGGTGTGGGTGCTATTAATTCTGTAGCTTGTGCTAATTTTACTTTCATTTGTGAAAATGCTTCATCCTCATGGGGTTCCCACTCTAAAAAGGTAGAGCTATTCTGTTCCTGTAACATTTTGTAAAGAGGAGCAGCCACAGCTGCACAATCCTCTATAAATTCCCTATTGTAATTCATGATTCCCATGAATTTATGTAGATCTGCTGTAGTCAATGGCTTTTCCATTTGTAAAATGCCTTGCACACGCATAGGGCAAGGAGACCTTCCTGATGGTTTTATAATAGTACCTAGAAACTTAACTTCTTGAGACATAAACTGAATCTTTTCACTTTTAACTTGAAACCCTGCCTGCTGTAGAGTATGTAAAACTTTTTTAAGAAGCTGTACATGCTCTTCTACTGTCTCAGACTGGATTAATATGCCAACAGTGTAATGTAACACTCAATCATCCATTTCTAGATGTTGCAAGATGGATCCTACTGTCTGGTGAAAAATGACTGGACTGTTTTGAAATCCTTGAGATAATCTTGTCATGATATATTGCTGGTTTGTAAATGTAAAGGCAAATCATGGCTGGTCTTTTTCTGAGTGGTACTGCAAAAAAGCCATTTGCTAAATCTATTACTGTAAACCATTTACCTTGTGACTTAAGTGCAGACAGCTCTGGAATTCCCAAAATCAAATGTGCTCCAGATGTTGTGTATTGATTAACCTTCCATAAATCAATAACAAGACAATAACTACCATCTTTTTTCTTGACTGGCCAAATTGTTGAATTTGTGAACTGTTGCCTTTTTGTATAATTACTTCCTTTTCCCATTCATAGGTTCATAGGTTCATAGGTAGGTACTAGGCTATCGGCCCTGGGGCCTATCAATCCCAGCCAAAAAGGTACCCTGGCTTTTGACACCCAAGAAAATTATTTTCCTGTGCCACTGTCAAGCAGAGCCACAGAGGTGATCTCCGGGGTGAATTTCCTATTTTCCATCCAATCATCAAGATTTTTCTTGAAGAGTGCTAATGAGGAGCTTTGTTTGATATAGTTAGGTAGTTTATTCCAGAGTATGGGAAGTCTCTGGGACATGAATCTATCCCTCCGGCATGTTCTGTTTATTATGGTGACAAGGTTTAGGCCCCTAGACTGTGTAGCTTGGACGGATTGGGATTTCTTTAAGTGGAGCATGTCCAACAGCTCTGGGTTTGACATAGCTTTGTATGTTAGGCAGAGATCACCTCTGAATAGACGATATGTGATGGGGTAAAGCTGGAGTTTTATGAGCCAGTCTGCATAGGGCATCTGTTTGAGGCCTGTAATCCTCTTTGTGAGGTATTTCTGCGGCCTTTCCAGTTGTTGTAGATGTCTTGTGAGGTACATACCAAAAGGGGTGTTGTACTCTATAATGGGTCAAATGAGTGATGAGTAGAGGGGAACAATGACCTCTTTTTTTCTGGATGAGAAACCTTTTGCGATGAGGTGTGCCACATTGAAGGATTTCCTGACTACTGTGGCGATGTGATTATCAAAAGAGAGACTACTGTCCACCTGTGACCCAAGGTCTCTTATCACACTTTTGGTGTTAAGTATACTACTGCCTATGTTGTAGTTCAAGGGTACAAAGTTTTTACCAAAGGGGATGACAATGCACTTTTTGGCATTGAGCTTGAGGCCATGGCTTTGACACCAGGCATCTGTCTCAGTGAGGCCCTTTTGTAGGATGTCCACATCATTAGGAGTTTTGTTTATGGCTCCTAGTTTACAGTCATCTGCGAACTTCGTTAGCCAAAGACCTTCTGTGTTAGCCTATACTTCAGTGAAGTAGATACCAAACAGGAGAGGACCCAGGACTGATCTATGTGGTACTCCACTTGTCACTGGTCTGAAGTTGGAATTGGAGTCTGCTACTTTCACAGTGTGGGTTCTGTCAGTGAGCCAGTTGGCAACCCATCTTGTGATATAGGGATTTATACCTAGTTTAGTGAGTTTATCTATAATTCCAGAGTGGGGGATGGTGTTGAAAGCCTTGGCAAGATCTAGATAGGCTGTGTGAACCACCTTACCCTTGTCTACAGCTTTGGTGACTGCTTCAAAGAAGTCTATCAGGTTTAGGAGACATGATCAGCCTTTTACAAACCCGAATTGGGTGGGGTCCAGAGTTCGGAGATTACCAATGTCTTTGTTTATAAGTTCCATGATGATACATTCCATGGCCTTGCAGACCAGGCTCATCAGGCTAATGGGGTGGTAGTTCCTGGGGTCCGTGGTGGCTTCCCCCTTGTGGAGTGGGATAACTGTGGCTGTGCGCCATTCAGCAGGCACAAAGCCTGAGGTGAGGCTATGATTGAACATGGTACTTAGGTGGGGTGCCAGTTCGTCATGTAGTTCATGTAGAATGCAGCCTGGAAAGTTGTCTGGTTCCTTGGATGCTGTGTTCTTGGTTTTGGAGAGTGTGATGTTTACCTGTGCAGCTGTGATTACAGGAACTTTGTATTCTTCCGGTATAGAGATGGGCTTTTTAGGGGGTGAGAGGGGGATTCTGCAATATATTTTCCATATGTTCTTCTGCCTCACTAGAAATGGGATATTGTTTTTGAAATGGAGGTATATAATCTTGATCCCTACCCACCCCTACTGGCATTTCTAGTTTTCCAGAATCACTGGGACCCTTGGACCTCAGGTTTGGGAATTGCTGATGTAAATGCTGCCACACATCCTCACTGTCTGTATTCACATATCCTGTAGGCTTGTCAGGTTTTGTCAGGAAGAGAGATTGCACAGCAATCTGCACTTTTTTCTCCCTTTCCTTTTTTCCTGTCTCCTATCTACAAAATACTATTAGGCAAGTCATTTAATATGCCCAAATGGCCTAAAATGTCCATACCAATAATGGTAGTTGAGCAGGATGGATGCATTAAAGAATGCACCCTTCCATGTCTGTCCTTCTTGGTTAAATTTTATGTCTACATCTTAGCTACTCACTGCATAGCATCCTGTGTCATTAAATGCTGAAATGCAAACGTCTTTATAGGACTTTACAGGTAGCTGTCTATTTGTGATGGATACTGCTGCTCCTGCGTCTAATAAGACTTTATTCCATAGTGACCCCTCTACCCAGATATCAATCTGTGGTCGTCTGTCTCGACCCCTTTTAAAAGTAGTCAGGAAAGATACACACAGGGCACACCCCTATTGTAAGGAGATCCACTCAGCCTCCTCTTTATTGTCAAATGCAATATGACATACTGCATGTTCTTGATTGTCATCTTCCTCTGTGTCTGAGTGATCTACATATTTAGGATTTTCATTCTCTTCTCATAACTGCTGCCTAGCCATCCCTTCTGCCTGTTCTTCCAAACGTTTTGGATTTACAGGTGAGGTTGCTTGAAAATCTATTAAGCCCTTATAGCTGTCTTTACCAATATTGTAAGCTCTCTGTGCATGAACCTGTTTTTCTGATTTTTTTTGCAAATTTTTTGGTTCTGTTGCTTGAAAACACACCCTGTTCCTCCTTCTTTTTATGCCAAGCTTTATAATGATCACAATTTTGTTTAACGTGCCCTATTTTCTTACAGAAAAAAATATGTTGGTGCTATTTGTTCATTACCTACACCCGATCTGGGTGCTACAGATACAGGAGCAGGAGCTGGTGGTGCAGATGCAGCTCTACTTGCTGGTGGTTGTTCACACCACCATTGCCTTCCCTGATTTTTTACTTCTAGAATTACCTCAAATGGCTCACTACCTTCTCCTAATGCAAAGATATGATGTGAGTATAATGCAGTGGCAGCTGGTGACTTCAAATCAAAGGGGGGCTGCAGAAGACAGCTGAATGGGTGGGACCAATGGAAAGGGGTGGGGACAACTAGAAAGGGGTGGGGCTATGCTAAAAATGCAAAAACTGGGACTTTAATTAAATACGCTGCCCTGGGTGCTACTGCCAAACCATCATTATGAGAGTCCAATCAAGACAAAATGAATTGTAGAAGAAAAAATATTTCAATGCATTGGCTATGTGCCAGCTTACTTAACATATAGATGGAAACAAAAAGGTTGTGAGGCATGAAAAAATAAATTACTTTTTAAATACATTACTGGATTGCCAGTCAAAATTAAGTATAAATAAAACAGGCAGCACTCAACTCAAACCACCTCTCCTTGCACTCCAGTTCTAATTATAGTTTATATTCAGCTTTATAAAAGTACCAAGTAACATGTTGAAAGTAGCAATACCCCCACTTGTAAAAATGTTTCTTATCCAAAAAAAACTGCTGCCTGACAACAACTATCTACTTGTTTTATTGGGAAGACATGCTCAAAGTAAAAAATGGACAGCAAACAAGAAACAAACTCAAGATAAATTGCTTAAAGGATTATTGCACAGGTTATGGACCACACATGATAGATTGGCATTTTGTTTAGTTTACGGGTAAAGCCTGCAAATATGACTGCAAGTCTCCAACAAATGTAATGAGCTTCTGCAAAATACTGTAATTCTGTCCTTTATTATAAATACTGTCATATGTATTTCAAAACCTAAGGCTTATACACTATCTAGTTATGTAAATATTCTCTACATGGCAACAACAAAAAGGCTTTCAATGCTGGTAATTCTTTAACAGTATGCTTATTAAAGTATACTTGCTTTTTACAGTCTCAGGCAAGCTTTCTTGATGGTCATTAAAGCATTGCTACTTAAACACAGAGCAACAGGCACTGCAACAACATGCATTGTCTGAATAAGAAGAATCATAAATCAACAGTATAAAAATATAACAGAAAACTAGAACATTCTGCAAAATCAAGGACAGATGAAAAGCCACTGTAGTACTTGTGTCTACCTTGAATGGGGGGATACTCTGCACACTTACACTGCATAACTGCTTCTTGCCTTGCTTGGACACATCCAGAGTCACTACGTGGGGGAGTAGGGTGTGACAAGTATGTCACAATTTGAAATGTCTCTGGCTGAATGTGATGGCCCTGATGCATTTGTCATACCTCTCAGCCTCAGCGCAAGAAATCTGCACAAAGCCATAAACAGAAGTGGGACAAAGGCCCAAAAATAAGGACAATTTTTAAATATTGCTCTTATAAACATAGAAAGATAATAGAATAGTAGGCCTTGCATTAGAATTCATTTTCTGAAGGGTATAGAATCTGAAACTCAAATGTCTGTCATTATTTTCTAACTTCAGTCTTTAATGATTTGCCATTAATTTGCCAGAAAACCACAATTTTATGAAAAACAGACAAAAAATATGATGCAAAAATATAAAATAACCACACAATACAGCTGGGACCCTGTCAAAGAAGGGACACTTTTTAATATTAGTACTGTTAACTTGACAAAATAAGAGAATATACATGCATTTCTGCAATTAAATCTATAACTCTGATCATTACAATTATTTATTAATTGTAAACCCTCCCCGTTTTCTTCCAAATTTGCCATTTTGCAGAGGGATTATTAGGGGGATAGCAACATTTTGAGCCAAAATCAGGGACAGTTGGATATACCTAATTCTATAAAGTGATTTATTTGTGCACATCACTCATCCTCTTAACACAGGAAAACTGGACAAGGCAAAACATACTGGGGGAACAGTTCTAAACAGTACTAAAAATTGTTCTTGTATAAACTTAGTCAGTTGACAGAACAACAGGCCTTGCTTTAGCATGCATTTTACTGAAGAGTATGAAGTCTGAAACTGAATGTCTGTCATTTGCCAGAAAACCCCAGATGTTATGAGGAACAAATCAAAAATAAGAAGCAAAAATCTATTCATTCTGCAAAATCTGGACAGTTAAGAGGTATAGTTGATACAGGGCTGTCTGAGTTTGCCTCCCTTCCCCCTCCCAAAATCATGGTTGAATGGGGCTTCCCCACTGCAGCTATTCCAGTGTCCCATTACTTGGCTATTTTGCCTCATTTACCATAAACACAGTAATGTGCATACTGCTTTACTTCTATGATAATTTGGATTTCATTTAAAGGTTGTATTTTATATTTTACAGCAAAAACACTAACAGACATCTGCTAAAAAAGGAATGCAGTCTCACAATGAAAATAGACTTAGCATTAAAATGTCTCTGCCCTTAAAACTCACATTTGTTGAAACAGCATTGAAACCCACATTCAAAGAAAATACATCTGTCAAGTGACAGATAAAGATTAACTTTGGGCTGTTTTCAAATCATAAGCCCTCTGCACAGGAAACATACATGTGTTCTTTGATACACCTGCCTGATTGTATTAAATTATATTCCTTGTATAATAGAGTACAGCTGTTAGAGGGCATTTTAAATTTATTGTTTTGAACATTTTTCCAGTAAACAATGAAACAAAAATGCATGCACCAATAATGACAAAACTGCTCAGTTCAGAACATTTCCATCATAAAAGTCTACTCAGACTTTTACTATCCACCAGTATTAGTAAATATGCACAATCTCTGCAGAAATAAAAGTCATCTAAATAATTCCACATTAATGAGATCTGTAACTTATAAAGAGGTTGCTACTAGCAAACAACTTTATTTTTTTTTCTCAAAAAACTTTTTATTGATTTATAAGCAATACATTTAGGAGTTGTGTAAAGATTAACAATTTAATAAAACAAAATGCAACTCTTGTTGGAGTTAAAAAAAGAACATTAAATACCAAATCCCAATATATACACTATATACAATCGGTAACCTTAAAATTAGTGGTAGATTTATACATTGTAGACATTTATGTAAATAAAGTATAGTTAACAAAATAAAAGAGCTAATAATCAAGACCAGGAAGAAAAAAAAAAAAGACTCTGGAAGGCATTAATTGTTTATAATACTTAAAACCTTCCCCAACACTCTGTTTTTAAAAATAGTTTTTATTGGATTTTTAACTAAGTTTTTTTGTGCATCAATATATAGGAAAGCCATTTTTTGAAAAGTATCCCAATTTAATTTAGAACGGTCAAGCCAATTTTGAGTAATATAAAGTTTAATAAGCGAACAAATAAAAATAAGTACATGAGTATCCAGTTTGGAAAGATGAACTATTGGTATATGAAGTATAGCAAATTCCCAGGACAGCGTAGATTTATGATATCCCATTCTCTGCAGTCTGACCTTCAAAGAGGTCCAAAGCTTATAAGAAAAATAACAATACCACAGGATATGTAAAAGGTCAGCTTGGGGAAAGGAGCAACATGTGCACGATGGAGATTTACTAGCATTAAATTTATTTAATTTATATGGAGTATGATAGGCGTTATTGCTAATCATTAATTGTGTGTAGATCAATTTCTTAAATGGAGCAAATTATCTGGTATTTCTGATTGCAAGAAGTTTTTGATTCTCAGTTATTTGAGAATTATGATTCAACCAGGTACTTGAGAAAAGACAGTTCTGGTCTAAAGTTAATTTGTTTATCAGTTTATAAGACTTTGATAACATTTTTACTGATGACGATAATGTTTTAATTATCATTTTTAAATTATTAAGATCAAGTTCTGTAGGCTTTATGAGATCAAACTTAATCATAATTACCTCTCTTATTTGATGTAAAACTGTAGTGTATTTCCAACTAACTTTTAGAATCTTACGTAAATTTGCTAATGACAAGTCTTTATATTTCAAGATATCCCAAACTTTTAACTTTTTAATAAGAGGATAATTTGTTAGATTAAATGGAGAGTTATCTAACATTATGTTCGGATTTAGATGGAGTGGTTGAAAGAGGTGTAAAAACTTATCTAGATTGCAGATTTTTAATAAATTCTGAAAAGCATTAATCTTGTGTTTAAGAAGGGTCAAAATTTTACAGGTGCTCTTCATATTTAAATAAATAAAAGGAATGGCCTCTGGATTTATATTTTTAGATAAAATATAATGATACCACAACCTAACCCATATTGGGTACTGACTACCTTTACTACTATTAAAGTTAGATATAGTTAATAGCTTATTTGCTGAAACAATTAGATAATATAGGTAAAAATTTGGTAATCCCAAACCTCCCTTATCTTTAGTAATTGACAATCTAGAATAGGAGATCCTAACCGATTTGGGAAACCACAAAAATTTTGCTAATTCTTTATTTACCTTCTCGAAAAAAGACTTGGGAATTATTTGATCTGAAGAATTAAATTGATATATAAATTTTGGAAGAATATTCATTTTAATTATTGCAGCTTTTGATAAAAGTGACAGATTTAGCTGTTCCCATCTATTCATGTCTGACACTATAGATTTCCATATTTTACTCATGTTGTTTTGAAATGAAGAGTGATTATTGTGCTCCATATTAATTCCCAAATATTTCACACCAAAAGTAATCTGGATTTGTGAGTCAGAAAACAAATACAATTTATGAACCTTATGATTTAAAGGAAAAATATGAGTTTTTGAAGGATTTATAAGATAATTCGAGGCAAGAGAGAAACATTCAATAGAGTTTGTTATTTTACTAAGGTCAGATAATGGAGTTTGGAAATATATTACTAGATCATCAGCAAATGCAGAAAAAAAAATATTTGTGTTAAAAAACCTTGGAATATTATGAAAGGTGTTTTGAGTAATATATAGCAGCAGCGGTTCCAAGTATATATTAAAAAGAAAAGGGGATAAGGGGCAACCTTGCCTTGTACCTCTGGTAATCTTTATAGGGGAAGACGTGTAACCATTAATATACAGAGTAGTATACATATCCTTATATAATGTTTTTATTAAATTTATAAAGGATATGGGGAAATTAAAACATGTCATAGTTTGAAAAAGAAAATCCCAACATACTCTATCAAACGTATTTGCTGCATCAAGAATCAATGCATATACTGGGTTAGAATCATTTTTTAAAAGATGAATAATAGATTCCAGAGTTAGGGTATTATCCCATGCATGTTTATGAGACATAAAACCTGCTTGGTCTTGAGAAATAATTGAGGGTAAGACCTGTTTTAATCTGTTGGCCAAAATTGATGATAAAATCTTTATGTCTATATTTATTAAAGAAATGGGCCTGTAATTTGAGGGGTTTGATTTCTCTTTATTATTTTTCAGAATTAGTATAGTTTTAGACCTGTTCCAGTAAAGATCAGATATAGCCTTGATTTTAATGTAGTTATATACTTTAAAGAGAAAAGGAACAATTATCGACTTAAAGGATTTAAAAAATTCCGGTGTAAACCCATCTGGACCAGGGGATTTACCCGATTTAAGTCTATCTATTGAATCTGAAATTTCTTGAAAAGTAAGAGGAGCAGAAAGTAAATTTTTTTTGATTTTCATTTAATTTAGGGAATCTTAAAGAGCTTAGAAAACTATTTATATGATTGTTAATCAACGAGTTCGATGAATTAGAGTATAACTCTGTATAGAGTAAAGTAAAAAGATGTATAATTTCCTTATCTGTATTATATAATTTATTTGTGTGTAATAAAGATGAAATTTTAGGTCTATCGAAGTTATTTTTAATTAATCTGGCTAAGATTTTAGACGGAACTTGAGCCCATTCTGAATAAGTAGCTAATAATCTTTGCTCTACTATAGAGAGGTTATTCTGATGCAGCAAGATTAGTTCTTTTTGGTAGTCTATAATTTGCTTTTCAATAACATTATCTTGATTTAGTCTAAATTGATTTTTGAGATACTGGATTCTAGACTTTAGAAAAACTTCTTTTTTATTATATTGTTTTTTAAGGTATGCAGATTTACCGATAAACATTCCTCTTAATCTCACCTTACAAGCAGCCCATTGAACATCATAGGGAATATCTGTAAAATCCAGGTCATGCTCCATTTCCTGAATTATATCAGAACACTGTTTACATATATCATTATTTAAGAGTATACTGTTGTTTAGCGACCAATTGTTTTTGTGAGTATTGTTTTTATCATTATGAATAATGTTTAAATTTAGTACAATTCTTGAGTGGTCCGAAAAAAATCTGGGTTCAGTATAAAAATCCAATATAAATTTTGAAAGAAAATTAGAAACCAGAAAAAAATCCAATCTAGACCAAGAGCGACAACATTTTGAATAATATGTATAAATTTCTTTCTTATTTGAGATATTTATAAAGTGCAGTGGGTCAATTAAATTATATTCCAAAATTAAATCTTCGAGGGCTAAAGATGCTTGGTAATTATAAGAAGTAGGACAGCTAGATCGGTCAATTTCTGGGTTTATGACTGCATTCCAATCCCCTCCTACTATAATATAATGATCCTTATAAGATGTGAGTATATTATATATTTTTAAGATAAAAGAATGTTGTTGATTGCAAGGACCATATAAATTTAGAACTAATAGTGGTTTATCAAGATTATGAAAAGTAGCTGTAAAAAGGCACCATCTACCTTCATTATCGTATTTCTCATCAATTATAGTCCCTAAGAATTTATGTTTAACAATTATGGCTACTCCCCTAGAATTAGAAGAATCCCCAGAAGCTACTATCTCCTTGATCCATTTTTTATTTTTTTCCTTGTCCCAAATGTCACGAGGAATATGTGTCTCTTGAATAAAACAAATATTGGCTTGTGATTTAAATATCAAATGGAATAATAAGGATTTTTTGGCTTTGTTTTGAATTCCTCTAACATTCCAGGATTTAACTATTATGTCATTTGACATAAGAGCAAGATAGGCTAGATATTAAATTAATGAAAGTATAATGTATTAACCTGAACAAAATAAAACTAATACCCAACAGTAAAACAATACATATTTTCTGGTCTTGATTAGATAACATCATAACAATAAATGTACCCACAAAGAAATAATAAATATGGAATTATGCACTTCCTTCTTTCTAACCCTAGAGCCTGCCCACCATTCCCCTATTACAGAAGGAAGATCAAGAAAAAAGAGAATAAAATTTAAATTTTTGGTTACCAAAATCTTCAATTTAGTACAAAAAGCTTTACTTAGAGCCCTTAAAAGGACTAAAACCCACACAATAAAACTAAACATATTTACAAATCTGTCTAAACTCAAGACGTCCAACATATTCAATCCCTATATTTTTTGTAACCACTGGCTCCTATAATACAGAAAGGTCTAAGATTTAAATGTTTTTCCTCACAAATCTCATATGCACAACACAACTCTTATAATTCGATCAAATAGAAATAATATACCTTCAAAAATCGTAATAAAACACAGGATCAACACTAGGGTTATTACCACACAATATATATAACCAGGTTATCAGCCATAACAGATCAAACAACTGTCAAGCCATTTAAAGAAAATATCTGAACAAATTTAACCAACATTTGAGGTGAAAAACTACCCCTATCCATGTCTTAGGATAAATAACTACCTAAGTGCATGTTAAATGATAGACTATAGAAGTAACAAGTCACAATATCACAGAAAAAAGCAATAATCATCAGGATCCATAAAAAAAAATTGTATGTATTTTGCCTCAAATTTGGATATCCATTTATAAATCAGCTATACATATTTGTCAATTAACTTGCAGTCTCAGACTAGACACTATAAACATAAAATTACTTTTTCTAGTTAACTTTACTATATATCATTACATAAAGAATCATCATCTAGAAATACATCTATATGCCATTGCATATGATTATTAGTTCAGAGAAAAACAAAATATTTGGCATTAAAAAAAAAAAAAAAAAAAAAAATGTCAACTAAAACTTTAATATAAGGGTTAATATTAAAGCTGAGAGATGAACTATACTGACACAAGATAACCATATCTAAAATAAACATTGAAAAAACATCACGTTATAAAATTAAAATGTAAGTAACATTTTTTTTGCACAGAAATATTAGTGTGATCACATATGTTAAAATGCATTTCACAGTTGCATATAATATCAAATACAATGATCCCCTTGTAAAGAAGACACAGCCCTTGCATAACACACCAATATTATTTGACTGTTGCCCTATTTAGTTCAAATAATAATAAAAAAAAAATCTTCACTTGCGAAGCTTTCACAGGAAAGAATCATACCACTTGAGTGCAGGAAGGATATATTTTCCTTAGCGACGCTAACTATGCACCTTCTTGCAGAGGTACAATGCGAATGTAGCTTCCAGCAAGCCTATTTAGCTTACAACAACAAGTTAAATATGCAGGAAACCTGTATACAACAATAATACTTCACTAGGGCATCAGGAAATAGTCCGAAAAATACCTTGAACTGAATCTCGTCGATTTTCTTATTAGCAGATGTTCGTATGCGCTCCAATTGCATACACAGGCTCTGACGTCACCCTGAAGCTCCGCAAATTCAAGAGCAAGAGCGTGGGTTTATCAGGGAGTCCGCTACAGCGAAAATAAGCAAACTGACTCTTTTTGGAGTCTCGAGAAGCAAGAAGATTCCCTCCAAAAATACATGAAAGAACTATCAGCAATATTAGGATATTTACATAGTATCCTATATGCTTGTTATAACGGAACACAATGTCAACAACTGACTGTCAGCAATGGAAGTATTATAATATTTAAAACTAGTGATGACTGTTAATGACATTAAAAGAAACTTGAACATACAATAAAAACAGCTTAATAAACTGTTTATACAAAGCCATTTATCAGTCAATTAAGAATTTAAATAACTTTTTCTTTAGAGACCAAATGAATTACTTGAATAAACACTAACCCATTTAAAGCTTGTTATAGAATACATTACTAAGACACAGATTCAGGAAGCTTGTTGAATATTTTTAAGAATATTTCTTTTGCTTCTTTAGGATCTGTAAGGGAAAATCTTCTGTCATTATAAGTAAAAGACATGGTATTGGGATAACTCATTCGAAACCTTATCCCTCATTTAATAAGATCTGCACAATAAGGTGAAAGCTTTTGCCTTTTCATTTTTATTTGTGGAGGAAGATCCTGCGAAAATGACAGTCTATGGTTTTTCCAGACAAACTGTTTTTTGGTTTTAGCTGCTTCTAAAATCTGAAAAGTATCTTGAAAATTCAGGAACTTAGTATATATGATCCGAGGAGTTGTAGAATCCTGACTGGCATGCAATGCTCTATGTGCTCTCTCTATAATTACAGTTTTTGAAGTTGCCTCACAGTTTAGTAATGACTCAAAATCTGTTTTGTCACAGTTAACAAATTTTGATTTTCATAGGATTCAGGCAAACCTCTAATAATAATGTTATTTCTACGGCTTCTAGCTTCTAGGTCCAGCAGTTTAGCCTGAATTTCTGTAATAGTTTTATCTTTAGCTTTAATGTCTCTTTCCATTGTGTCAGTTCTTATTTCTAAAGCAATATTTTTACTTTCAATAATATCCATTCTTTCACTTATTTGCTTTAGAGTCCTACCAAAGTCAGTAAATTGTTCAGAGAAATTTTGTATAGCATTTTGGATTGGCTGTAATGCTAATTTTAGTTCATCTAAATTAAAATTAGAGTCAATTGTTTCTTTATTACTTACTTTAGTACTTTCTGAAGGTTGTTTAGAGGTTCTTAGTCTTTTTGAACTGGTATCCTTGTCAGGTGAGAGCATTGAAGAGAATTTGGCCTTTGTTGCCTGTGTCTCCATGGAATCAGATTTAGCAGCCATGCCCAGAGTGGAGGTGTGAAATCCGGATATCAGATTCTGGGAGGAGCCTTAAGCTGGATGTATCCAATACAGTTGAAGCCACAAAAACTATTTTGAGGTAAAATACTCCAAAAGTTGAGATTTCCAAAGAAGAAAATAATCCAAATGCGTAGAAAAACTCTTAGAGAAGTATTTTGTATAAAAAACTGAGGAAAAATATCACTCCAGAGTTATAAAAAAATTGGATATTAAATAACTGTGAGGAGCTCAGTGAATAGGGACTAAACTAGTCGACAGCCATCTTGGAATCATCAGCAAACAACTTTATATTTCATTGTTTCATCTACAAATAAAGTGCCTGTTGCCAGTGAGGAATAAATTGCCTATATTACATTAAAAAATAATAAGCTAGTAATATTGCAATAGGGAATGGATGGCAAACTGATAACAGGTTCATCATTACTAGGTATCGCTGCTAAAGAGGACATTCTCAGGACTGCAGCATCTACCCCTTTAAAAGTACAGCACAGTACAGTATCAGCAATGCATCTATATACTGTGAGAGTAAAACCCACAGCCTTCTGCATCAAAAGCAAGCACATTTCTTGTTGTGTTATTAACAACACAAGCAGACTTAGCATAATCAGCATTACACTTCTCTTCAAGCTCGCAGCTCCTTGTAAAATCCACTCAACACTCCACTGTCTGCATCTCTCAACTTTGAAGCACAAGAAATCTGGAAAAAGCCAAAATTTATTTGGGCGGGGGACAAAAGCCCAAAAACTAGGGACACATTTTAAACATGGCTTGTATAACATTGGAAAGTTAGGTCTTCTCTCTGAGGTCTTCTTTTGGTTGTATATTTCAGTCGCATTTTTTTCTTAACATTGGAAAGTTACTAGAATAAAATGCTGTGTTACCACCGTGCACTTCACTGCCAAGTCTTAACCCCTGGACCCTGTGCACTAGAGTCAGAGCAACATACCACTATGCCAGATCAGCTGTGTCTTGAATGACAGGTAGACTGAAACTTAAATGGTTATCATTTGGTGAATTTAGATCTCACCATAGCTCTCAACTTCTTAGCAAAAACACCTACACAAAGCCAATAATGGGGGAATACAACTCCCAGACATATTCAGTGCATTCAGTTCTCACCATAGCTCCCAACCTCTTAGCACAAAAAAAAAAAATAATAACTGGACAAAGCCAATAATGGGGGAATACAGCTCCAAAAATAGGGACACATTTCAAATATTGATCTTATAAACAGAAAATTGCTAGAATAAAAGGTTTTGTGTTACCATGTACTTTCTGAAGAATATGAAGTCTGAAATTCAAATGCCTGTCAAAATCCAGAAAACCACAAATTTCACAAGAACAAACATATGAGGCAAATATTTCACAAGTGGTGGTGGGAAGCAAATTCAAGCTCTTGATACCTACTCCTAAGGTGCAGGGTTTGAGTCTAGCCACCAGTTATATTTCTTGAGTTCTCTGTAGCCACTAGATATATTTTACTGGGGCATTTCACACACACACACACACACACACACACACACACACACACACACACACACACACACACACACACACACACACACACACACATCTGCTCCATTGCTTAGTTTCCTTCCTGTAGTAAAGATGCTGCTGCTACCCAGCCTGCAGACATTGCAGTTAGATCCCCTTCCATTCTGGCATCTTTGCTGTTGAATGCTGTCATCCTAATATGTACTGTCTCACCAGCAGTCCATATTCTGTTTTTATAGCTATAATGTCCTATCATTGGCCATAGTCTGTCCCCTCATTAATTTTTCTATTAATTTTTGTACCAAATCAGTGAAGGTATCTGAATTTTCTTCATAAATGCATTTAATATCCCATGGGACCCATTTGACTTGCTCTAGAAAGCAATATATTAACTGTTTCTGTATTTCTTGTTCTTGCGTGTCCCTCTCTGACCTTTGATATATGATCTGAAAAGCAAGTCTGAAATGGTCAGCTTGTTCCATTAATTTATCTGAGATGGTGATTTTAAATTATCTAACAGCTTAGCTGTGAGAGGTTGCCCTTGTGTATATGCCATTAGAACAGTTGTCATACGTCCTGCTTTACTGTTTAACTAGTAAGTGTTGTTCTTTAACTGAATGAAAGTATTAAAACATTTAAGAATAAAACTCCAGAAACATCCAAGTAATGCAGCTGACCATGCATCAGATCATGCTGTGTATGCTACTCATTCTTCAAATGCAAGCATTTTGTAAAATATGCCTTTTAATCATTTCATTGTGGTAAGTTTTGTAATAATCTAGACTGTGTATATAGATCAGCAATGGTTCCTTCTTCTATGACTTGTACTGGTTTTGTGCACTGCAATTCCTCCTTTAACTCTTCTATTTGAATATTAGCTAGTATTAATTTATCCTAAACATCACTAACCAGATTTTCTTTATTCTGTAACTGTTGCTTAATATCTGACATTTCCTTTTGTAGTTCTTTACAGGTTGTATAATGCTTTTTAATAGCCTCTTCTGTTGATTGTAGGGCCCCTATGCACTTTTGACAGGGTTCTTGTATATCATTCTGAACTTTTCACCTCACCTTGTCTGTCTCTTAGAAATTTGCTAAATTCTTCTGTTAAATGATAAAGAACCTTACCCCTGTCATCATCTGTTGTGTGTTGAGCAGTGGCTTCATTCCACTGTTGTACATATTTTTAAAGGGTGTAACAAGATCTACAGGGAATTCTGTCAGTAATATATTTGACTGCTGTTCTAACTCTGATATCAATGCAGTAACAGAACACAATTGCTTAATATCTGGATATAACATAAGCATTTTACCTTTTGCTGGTTCATCACCATACCATCAACAAGTTTGTTTTTACAGTCTAAACTTTGAGCTATGGCCTGCACTGTATTTTTATGGCATTGCACATAAAAAGCAGGTTCAGGTGATTCACACTATAAACATTTACTATGACTCATTTTTTTGTTTCAGATACCAATCAAATGTTACAACCCACTTACATAATGTACGTACATCAACTTGCCCTAATACGGTTTTAGACTTACTGATGTGCTGAGTGTACCAACATTGGGTTTTTTTCCCCAAAATGTATCTTGTTGGTCTGAAACATTAATTGTAAAGCTTTTTTCTTACATTTACAAGTGTGTTCCTACCAATACATCTCACAGCTGAATTTTAACTGTTCTTCTCACACACTTTAGATCCTGTTTTTCTTCTTGGTATATTTTTTGGGCTTTATACGGAAACATCTGTTCTTCTGTTGCTTTACTTTCCAGACTTGTTTTTTAAGGAAATGTTTTATGGTCAAGTATCTACAAATTGTTTTTTTCTTTTCTGTTGACTATATCCATTCATCTGTGAAGAATTATGTCAAACTTTTTAATATCGTGACAAACATGTTTTTTAAGGAAATATCTTGTGGAAAAACATATTGCTGATTTTATAAAAACCCATATCCATTCATCTGTCAACGTCTTTGCTGATACTGTGGGAAAATATGCTTTTTTGGGGAAACAACTTGTAAGAGAGCACATTGTGCTGAATTTATAAAAAGCATGTCTATTAATAGATACAGTTAGAGCTATGTCACATAGTATGGATGCTCATTACATATTGCTAAGCTGTATTACTACATTTAACCAAGCTTTATTTTATGTCTCATTTATTTTGTATTTTTATAGCAGAATTGATTTTAACCTTTATTCATTGCTTAGTACATGCTAACAACTCCTATTTTTATTTTTTTTTTATTTTCAAGAAGGAGTAAAATGGCAAGTTAGTATGGAGAAGATGATGGCAGGTAAAGATAAATAATCACAAAAAAATCAGAGAAAACCCACAGAGGAGGTGCTGACAGAAATGGGTAAGGAAGCACAAAGGTGAGGCATAGACAGACATAGAGATGACAACTGGTGATAATGAAGTCTGTACAACAAAATGAGGAGAGAAATGAGACATAAGGAAAAGGAACACCATGCTGGCAAATAAGATGGAGTGAGGACACAATGCTATACTGCACAGAATTAAAGTCACACTTGGTGGGTTTGTGCTCCCTGCTCTTACTCTATATTTGGCATTGAAAGGTCCTTCCTATCTCATCTCCTTTGTTTATTTTATTAGGTACTGAAAGATCAAACTGGGAACATCCTCCTGTTAGACTCTCAAAGCTTAACGTTGCCTCTTTTAATACATTTTCTGGCTTTTATTACATATTTAAACAACATTTACAGTCACCTTCACCTTGATACATTAATTTCTGCATTTATTACAACTTGTCTCGTTTTGTACCTCATTTTGTATCTAAAGTTCAGTTGTTTGCAACTTTTGCCAGTTGTGATGCCATTGACTTGTAGTTAGACTCAGAGTAGTGGAAGTGCTGTGATTCAATGCATGATCTGTGTTCCAAACAGCATGTTTTATATTAAGCAAAGTCAAGCTGTATAATGTCATTGACAATGACTACTGAGTGTTTTGCTTCAATACAGAGCCATCCTAGCACAGACAAGTACTGTAGATTAATATATTGTTCTTTTTAGTGTTAAAATTGTGCTACTGAATTATTCTTGAATTATTTATTGCAATTCTTTACTTTATCATTATAAAATGCCACTGTATTTCACTGATGTTAACTGCAGTTTTTCTGCACTTTAACCATTTTTAAAGAGGTGTTTGCTAGTTAATTTGGTGCTCTGTAGTCTCTGCACTTTGGGTTCACTTTTGTGTGATTTTTACATTAAAAATAGTTAGGATTACACTCTAGTGGCAGTAGAGTATAGCCTGTCTGTTATGGGCATGGGAATCACAGGGGAAAGTTTCAGGTGTGTTTTTGAGCTTGGCCAGAGGGCTATTTTATCTGCTTAGTCAGTTTCTTTGTAGGTGTAAAGTTGTTGCATTTGGACGACACTGCTTATTGCTCAACAGCAGTCAGCAGTGCCCTGTATAGACACAGGGCTTAGAATCTTAAATTTCATATCTAACTACCACTAAGAGTTTTTGAGCATGTAGTTGCTCAATGAGCACCAGGCTTGTGTGAAAAGGGACAGTGTTCTGTAACATTACTCTAACACTATAATTCTAACTCAACTAGCATTCTAGCAAACCGCTCCTTCACCACATAGCGGTTACACAAAAAAGGAGCATAAAATCCCTTGTTACCATCTTCGTAACCCACTATAGATATATATATATATATATATATATATATATATATATATATATATATATATACATATATATATACGTATAATATCTATTTATATAGGTTTGCTAGCATAAATTTGAACATGTTTGTTGCGAGTACTTATGTACTCGAAAAACATTGTTGAAACTTATATAAGCAATCAAGAAAAAGAAAGAATGAAAAAAATATCAACAATTCAAAATCGAATTGTCGACATTTTTCGAACATACCACCACATCCGGTGTCATATAACACAAATTTTGCAGGGGGGAAGCCCCCCTGCACCCCCCACACCCCATTCTACTTATATATACAAACGCCAAGATCGCACTACAGTGCGGGAAAGTGTACATTTCCCAATCCCCACTATAGTGTGATCTCCAATCAATATGTCGAATTGACAAAAGTGAACACACAATACCATTCACTGTTGAGCATTCGGCATGTTTTTTTTTTTTTAACACATACAAATCTGTGCAAACTTACATTTGGACATCCATTGTCACACACTTCAGCCACAACATTTTGATGGTACACTATATATATATATATATATATATATATATATATATATATATATATATATATATATATACATACATACATACATACACACACTTGAAACAATGTATCTACACTTTCCTACTGTCTCTGTAGTCAGCTTGGTAAAAATGGTCATCATGAGACAAAAGCAGAAAATGTCTTATATTTAACTCTGGAACAAACTGCTCATACCCTGACAAGAGGAACAAGTATACTAGATCTGGTGTGCACTAACACGTCAAACAGATACATTACTGCAACTCTGAGACCCTTATTAGATAAAACTGTCCACAAATCAGTCACCTTCAAGCTGACATTAATACCAGAAGTCACAAAGGGCAAAATCAGACTAAAAAAATTCATCAAGCAAACTATACCCTCCTAGGTGAAGGTATAAATGCATTACAAGCCCCACCCCCCCAGCTGGAAGTGATAACTACATCTAAGCTTACACTAAAGCCCTGTACAATCACTTACATAAGTGTATAGACTTGGCTATACCAGAAAGAATCAAAGCCAGACCCCCAGATAAAAACAAGCCATCATGGTGGACATCCAGCATCAACAAACTTTACAATAAATGCAAAAAGTTGCTGTCCAGGAAAACAAAGCCGAGACCCCAAGAGTGGGAAAGCACCCTCCTTAGCCTCAACAGGGAACTAAGACAATTTGACAAATCCTCTAAGGACCGCTTTGAAAAAAACGTAGCTAGCATAGTCAAGGATAACCATATTGCCTTTAACAGCTATGTACATTAACTAAAAGGTAGGACCCAAACATGTGCAGAACTAGTGACCAATGGTATCATACACACTGACCATACAGAGATAGCAAACCTGCTAGCAGATAGGTTTGGTGAAGATTTCATCCCCCTATCCCCTCCAAATCTATCTCAACCCTTGTCTTAAACTCCCCCTTGCCACCCTAGATTTCTGAAGAACAGGTCATTAATGCCTTGGCCAAGGCAAAAAACACAGCTTTTGTGGGACCAGATGACATTCCAGGCTGTCTTCTAAACAGGCTAAAACATGAATTAGCATCACTATTAATACCCTTTTCAATTATAGTCTAACCACAGGCTTTGTTCCTGAGGAATGGAGAACAGCAACAGTTATTCCCCTCTACAAAGATGGCCTAGCAACAGACTCAGGGAATTACAGACCCATAAGCCTGACCAGCCTCATCTGTAAGGCCATGGAATGTATCATTATGGACCTAATAAACAAAGGCATAGGCGACCTCCAAACCCTTGATCCTACCCAATTCAGCTTCATCAAGGGCAGATCCTTCCTGGTTAAATCTTGTGGATTTTTTAAAAATGTAACCATTGATATCTATGCACACAGCATACCTCGACTTGGCAAAGGCTTTTGACACAATCCAACACTCAGGCATTACTGATAAACTGAGCAAACTGAATGTAAACCTTTTTTTGTATGATAGGTTGCTAAATGGCTCACAAGTCGGACATACACTATCAAAGTGGGTGACTCCATATCAACCAGCAGACCTGTTACCAGTGGGGTGCCACATGGATCAGTGCTGGGCCCCCTGCTGTTTGTTATATACTTCTCAAAAGTTTAAGTCAAAACAAAGGGGTTGTGGCTGACCAAGTTTGCAGACGACTGCAAATTGCATGCAATTATTGAATCTCCAAATGATGTCAGTATACTCCTGAAGGGTCTTATGCAAACCAGCGAGTGGTGTCTTAGTCATGGTCTCAAACTGAATACAAATAAATGCATCATCCTTCCCTTCAGCACAAACAATGTCCCTTCACACTATCAATCCTAAGTACCCATGAAGTGCTAAGAGACTTAGGTTCACAAGTTGACCGCAACCTTAACTTTGACCACCATGTATCTACTCTGGTAAGGAAGGCTTTGTACATAGCACATTTGATTAATAAAGGCATCAACTTAAGAGCAAAAGAGGTTATAACCCCTATATACTTAGCAATAATCTGGCCCATAATTGAGTATATCACCCAGTTTGGCATGTACTGTACAAAGCACTTGCAGCAACTGGAGAGACGTCAGATGCTTCTAACAAAGAAGATCAAGGGACTCCAGCATGTGCCATACACAGACAGAGTGAACTCCATGTTACTTTACTCTTTATCATAGAGACTTCTTAGGGGGCACTTATGCCTGACTTACAGAGCAATCTCAGACCCAAATCTAATGAACTTGCTTCATATCCGTAAATCAAATGGAACTATGATCACCCATTCCAAGGACCTAAATATGTCTTGCAACTTAAATAGGACATGCTGTAGGGACAGATTTATCTCTGAGTGACTGCCATGTCTTTGGAATAGGCTAGCTATTCATGTAAAACAGAGTACCTCTATGACACTTTCAAAAGGAATCTGGACGAGTGGATGGAGTACAATTAATTCTTTCCAGGAATAGCACCCACAACCCTCCTGAACATGGGCAGTCAATACTAAATGCAATTTTGGGTATTAACTAACATTTATATGTCATTACATTGGAATAAAATGGCCAGGCTTGAAATGACCTCCGGGTCGCTAGCCTAGTTATCTCCTATGATCCTATGATCCTAAAATCGTATTACAACCGAGTGTGCCTCCAGGCATTTCTTCAGTTACACCTACTACTCCTCTAGGCATCAAATATTGATTGCTAATTTGCATTAATAATTCCAAAACCATGCTATATACCGTACAAGGTATCAGAATATTTTATCTTGAAGCATACATGATGGCAAACACAACTGTATTGATATTTGACCTCTGTCAATGAGTATTTGTTAGAACTGTAGGGTGATAACTTCATTTTTTAAAGGCCCAAACCACACCCAATGGGATTTAAAATTACACACTTAAAAGAGCTGTACTGGAGGGAATGAATTAATGACAACCACCTAATTCTCAAGCAG
Source organism: Protopterus annectens (assembly GCF_019279795.1). Taxonomy (NCBI): domain Eukaryota; kingdom Metazoa; phylum Chordata; order Ceratodontiformes; family Protopteridae; genus Protopterus; species Protopterus annectens. Next base: position 214,603,019 of record NC_056729.1, on the reverse strand, counting down.
TCTGATTCAGGATGTAAGAAATGTAATTAGACACATCTCTAGAGGCAAATCTCTCACAGGCATCTGCTACAATTAGCAAGCAGATTGTCAGAAACACACAATAACTGTCACACATACTATGGGACAAGCACATAGATCCACACATGCTGAGGATCCTAAACAAAATCTTCCCAACCAAGGACTCCTTAATGTAGTAATTACAATAAGTACCTTCAGCAACCTCAAAACACACTACCAAAGTAACACGCCAAACACATTCAGTCTCAACATACAGTATTTCTAGGTCTAAGTCATTAAAGCAGGCCATCACATGATCCAACATTTTGGTCACAAGAGAGTCCTTTGTGAGTCACACTGATAGCCCACTCACCAGGTTGAACACGTAGAGGGTTATGATCAGTTATCTATCAAGGGCCAAGATCCAAACGATTATGCATGCTCTCAGGTCATTGATCTACACATACCAGTATGGCTCATTCATAGTCAATGTTCAATAAATGATCAGAGACATACCTCTCTGGACTACATAAAGAGAGATGTAATGGAGCTGCTAAATAACATGTCCCAGGCAAGAATGATCCTAGCACTGAGCAGTATTCAAGCTTCTCCAAAGATAATACAACAATATGAATAAAAAATAATGGATTTTAATAAATGGCTTTGTTTTAGTGTCATTTGGAGGGGGTACAATATTTCACAGTCTGGGAAGAAGTAGCTGACAGACTATGAGGCTTTGGCAAGGATAGTCTGCACATTTCTCCTCTAGGCTTTTGACCTTGTCAATCATCATAGTACCTTTTATTAGGTATTGTCAACTTGATACTCTGTCTTCCTTAGGTAAACCAACCCAAAACATTCTAAAGGTGATATTGCTTAATGCCAAGAGTCTAAAAAAACCTCCACTCCCTGCAAAGTCTCCTCATTCTGAAGAATGTGTAGTTACTAAAAGATGGTTTAAAGCTGTGGAGAGCACCCAGGTAGTACAGGACTTTAATGCTATCCACACATTTAGGTCAGCTATTTCAAAAAGCAAGACATAAGCTGGAGGTGTCTCAAATTACATCAAGACAATCATACCTCAAGGTTGTTTATGTAGTATGACACATCTGAGCTCCTCCATGTACAATCACATCATAAGCAGATCCAACACAGCATCCTTGCATGCTATAAATGAACTTGAGTTCCTCATTAATCCACTCAACACTATAATCATGGGTAACTTCAACTACCCCACTATAGACTGAGATTTATATGCAACTTCAGATTTGCAGGTGCAAAGATTCATGGATTTTGTCAAACATGAATGTCATTAAGAAATAAGTCGATACTCTCACTAGGGGCACAAACATCCTTGACCTGATTCTCACCAACATGGCAGAATGTTGCACTCCTCTGGGTGTAGCTTCCTCACTGGAAAGGACCATAAAGCTATGTCCATCAAAATAGAAATAAAACCTGGGACACAAGGTAACCATGGTACTTTTAGGAATTATTCCAGGACTAAATGTCAAGTCCCAACCCCCAAACTGAGGGACCACCATTGCCTATGTGAAGTCATTCATAAAATCCCTATACAGTCATGCATATAGCTGCATAGTGGCAGCAGCACCTAACCAAAATAAGCACAGGACTAATATTTGTAGAATTCCAATATCAATAGGTTGTATAACAAAGGGAAGAAAATAATTCCTAAAACTAGAAAGTGCAATTCCCAGCTAGGTATGAACTCCCTCATCAAATTAAATAAACAACCCAAGGTACCAATTAAGTCTACCAAAACCAAATATGAGGTAACATTAGCTGCCAGGCTAATGAAAACCACAAGGGATTCTTCAGTTATGTCCAAAACCTCAAAGGCAAGACATAACAATATGCTAACTAACTGTAAACTGAGCCATCTATGCTGAGACAGAATAAATAGCAAATCTGCTTGCTGATAAATTCAGTTCCAGTTTTACCCCACTTACCCCCAGACACCTCTCATGAAATATCTCCAACCACAACATCTCTACTATCACTTAGGATCAGGTCTTCAATGTTCTTTCTAAAGTCATAAAAACACTGCTTCAGTGGGACCTGATAACATCCTAGGATGTGTCCTTAATAACATGAAACACAACCTGTTGAGTTTACTTGAAATTTTATTTAATTGCAAACTGCAAACAAGCTTTGTGCTAAGTGAATGGAGGACTACATTTGTTATGCCTCTGCAGAAGGGCAGACCATCTACAAACTCAGGAAACTACTGACTCATAAGCTTGATTATATAAGGCCCTGGAAAGAATAATCATAGACTTGATGAACAATAACATAAGAAGCCTTCAGACATTTGCTCCAACCCAAACTGGTTTCAGCAAAGCAGGTCATGCCTAGTCAGGCTGGTAGTTCTCATCAAGAAGGTCACCAAAGCAATGGATGAAGGAAAAATGCTGTATACTGCCTACTTCTATATGGCCAAAACAATTAGCACAATATTCCACTCAGGCATTATAAACAAACTCAAGGAATGAAATTTTAACCCCTACACTACCTACTGGGCAACCAGCTGGCTCACAGATAGGACATAAGAACTCAGAACAGGTGACTCTGCTCCCACAAAAAGGTCATTCACTAGTGGAGTCCCACACAGCTCAGTGCTGGAGCACCTCTTTTTGGTTGTTTACTTATGTGAAGTCAACGTCAACATAAGAAGCCTCTGACAGACCAAGTTTGGAGAAAATTACAAACTAGGTGAAGTCATAGAATCCCCCAAAGACACAAACATCCTCCAAGAAAGACTGACACAGATGAATAACTGGTGCCAGAGGGACAGTTTACAACTCAAAATCAAAAAATGTATAATAGTATATTTTGCAAAGATGAGCACCTCTGGAAATTGCTGCATTTATAATACTCCCATAAGAGCTGACCCTATAGTCAGGGATTTGGGAAGTCTGCAGACAGTGACTTTGCCTTTGACCATCACATGACTATTCTAGTTGTTGTTGTTGTTGTTGTTGTCTTTCGGCTTTTCCCAGTTAGGGGTTGCCACAGTGGAACTCCGGTCCACTAATGATTGGCAGTAGATTTTCATGAATGCTGAGGTGCCGGCTCGTCATCCAACCTTCAACAAAGGCATGCCCATTTACACATGTCTTTCAAATGCCCATCCAACCACAGGGAGGACATGCAGACTCCACACAGAAGGCACTCCCCACACTCCAGATGAGAATCAAATGGGAGAACCTCTTGCTGTGAGGCAACAATGCTACCGCTGCACCACTGCAGATCACATGTCTATTCTAGTATGGAAATAATTTTATTTTTCACAACTTATAAACAAGGGTATGGCATCTTATTTCAAAGATGGCATCGCACCATTGTACTCAGCTCCATCATTCCAGTAATTGAGTGCAGTATGCCTGGTCATGTACATTCAGTATGCACATGAATAGGAATACACAAGAACCACAGCCTACTCACAGGTTCCTCACAAAAGGAATATATGGTGTATAAAACATGTCTCATGTGGACAGCCTCAAAGCCTTATCACTGTACTCAGTCTCACTATTGAGGGGTAATCTATGCCTGGCCTTCAAAACAGCCTCTGATCAAGTCCTCATAGTCCTGTTGCACATTTGTAAAACAAATTGTATCAGAAACACATGATCGAGGGACCTGAACCTCATCAACAACAATAAATAAGATTAGATAAGAAACCGGAGGGATAGGTATGTGCTTGAGAGACTATCTCATCTCTGGAGCAGACTTCCCAGTCATGTGATGGATGGTTCCTCCCTGCACTTATTCAACTTGGATCAATGTATGGGTTATTGTAAATTTTCCGCTGGTCTGCCACCTATATCCATATTAGGAAGAGGAAGCAGGTAAATACTTGGCCACTCGCATGAAAGTTATACCCCTTGTAAAATGAGTGGTTTCACAATGTGCGAAATGCAGTTGAAAAGCTTGTCTAGGTTTAAAATGGCACTTTAGAGTCATTAGCCTAGCAGTCAGCTATGATCCACTGAACACCAATGGCTGGAAATATTTATTTTTGTGTTATTCCCACTGGATACCTGATATCCCAAAACACATGGCGCACAGACACACACACACACACACACACACACACACACACACACACACACACACACACACACACACACACACACTGCAACCACATCTGCATGAATTCTGTATCCTGGAACCCATTCTGAGCAAGTACCCATTACTTATTTTCAGCTACCCCACCCCCCCAACACTATCCTCGCATACAGAGAATTCACAGCTTCCTCCAATCTCTTTTCCATAGGATACATACACTCCTTCCACATCCTTAATCCCATCTTTCACCTCTGTGGCCATTGCTGTTCCCTGTCACTGGGCCGTTTCCCACTTATGCAGTTGACAATAACTGTAAGGTTTTCCCCACTTTTATGTTATATAGGCAGATATATGTTTGGTACAATATGTGGCTAGGTAATCCACTGAATAGCATGGCTTGTGTTTAGTATTGTATAAATTAGCTGTAATCTTTATTATGTTTACTCTAGTCTATAGTAGTGAACCGAATACTACCACTTTGTCAGTGTTGCAGAATATTGCACCCTCCTCTGCTTCCCATGGTCTTCCCCTGCAAACAGTTCTTCTGACAACTCTTCAGCTGGTACCTTCTTTGACACTGGCTCTGTTTCTACTGGTCCTCTAATAACAATCCCCTGCTCTAGCCATCTGTGTACTACCATGCTCTGCAGAACTGTACAAACAAAAAATAACTTACTGCACATCTTGAAAACATATGGCACCATCCCAACAGAGGAATCCAGGCAGAGGAAGTGGATATTCATCAGTCAGAGTATAATCTCAGTGATGCTGTGGGTGTGCAACAGCGCAATGTTGCATTACATCTAGGCCATGCTGTGAGGGTTCAACATTGCTGTCATGAATCATATCTCCAGCATCACCAATAAAATGCCTCTGTGGGAATTTACCCCACATAAATAGATAGAACCTTTTCAAATGCACACAGATACATTATATATAAGATCTTGTGAGTTGCACACCACCTCTCAGTTTATGAAGTGGAAACTCTACCTGATCATGTATCATTGCCTGTATATAACGGGAGAAGCCCTGATAGTCATGTGAGTTCAATCATTCACCCCCAAATCCTCGTGGAAATGGACTATTTTTCAAAATTTTCAAAGTGTTGTTCACATCTTTTATGCTACATGGGAACTACATATGCTCCTTGATATGCTACAGCATAACATTAATTCATTCCCTCCAGTATAGCTCTTTTGAGAGTGTATCTTTAAATCCCAGTGGGTGTATATTGAGCCTTTAAAATAATTGAAGTTATTACCTTACAGTTCAAACAAATACTCATATCACTGGAACCAAAAGCACTACTAGAAAACTGTAAATGGCAAACTATTCAGGATAAATTAATCTTTATATTGGTAGCATTCTTTCAGTTTGATGCTTTAAACTGGATTTTATAAGCCAAAATAAAGGCAGTAAACATTAATTTTGTAATGTATAGACAGCTAATGATATCACAGTAACTGTTCAAGCAAGACACAGAGTTTTCTTCATATAGCTATGAACTTTTCTATGAGGCTATGCAGTTCTGACTGTGTTACATGAATATTGAGATATTTAGTGAAATATGAAGATTATTACAATACAAATAAATGATATACAAATAATATTATTTCTTTACCTGCATTAGACAAAGGTCAAATAGCAATACAATTGTGTTTGCCATCATGTATGCTTTAAGATAAAATCTTCTTATAGCTTGTACCTAGCACAGTTTTGGAATTATTTAATGCAAATATGATCAAGCAATATTTGACACCTAGAAGCATCAGTAGGAGTTAACAGCAGAAACACCTGGTGGCACACTCAGCTGTAATGAGGAACTGGCATATTATTCATGAGGTGTATGCCTGTGATTCATCCACTGCATTCCAACATGGTCATTGGAAGCCCCGATAGCAAGGATAGTAGGTGCTGCATATATTTTCGCATTGATTAGAATCATTATTCCATGCATCCCAGGGAATTCAGTATATGTCTACAAGCCCTATGTGCTGCGTCTAGGCACACAGTAATATCTGACTTTGTCCTTCTCGTGAGAGTGATGGGATGTTAGGTACAGTCAAATCTTTCTGTGATGGGAAGGGATGGAATCCTTCCCATTGTGGATGCTGGTGGAGAAAGTGGCCTCCAATATATTCTACATAGCTAAAAAGGCTGCTCATCCAAGCATCTTGCCATGGCCTCTATCTCTGAAAAATAAGACTTTCTTCTTTTTCTTTCAGCTGTTGCCATTAAGGGTCACCACAGTGGATCATCTGTTTCCGTTTCTTCCTGTCCTCTGCATCTTGCTCTGTTACACCAACCACCTGCATGTCCTCTCTCACCATATCCATATCCATAAACCTTATCTTAGGCCTTCCTCTTTTCCTCTTACCTGGCAGCTTCATCCTTAGCATCCTTTTCCCAATATACCTAGCATCCTTCCTCAGCACATGTCCAAACCAACACAACCTTGCCTCAATGGCTTTGTCTCCAAACCAACCAACCCGGGCTGACCCTCTAATATGCTTATTCCTAATCACGTCTACCCTCTTCACACCCAGTGCAAATCTTAACATCTTTAACTCTGCCACATCAAGCTTTGACTCCAGCCTTTTTGTCAATGCCACTGTCTCCAGCCCATATAACATAGCTGGTCTCACTACCCTCTTGTAGACCTTCCCTTTCACTCTTACTGGTACTCATCTATCACAAATCACTCCTGACACTCTTCTCCACCCACTCCACTCTGCCTGTACTCTCTTCTTCACCTCTCTTCCACACTCAGCAGTACTATGAACTGAAAACATAACTAGTGGCTGCAGCTGACTGAGCAATTTTTATGCTTCTAAATCTCTCTGTCATATTGTTTACATTTATTTGCATATGCAATTAGAGTCATTTCCCTAAAGTTGCTCATTTTCTTATCAATATATGGTCATTGATATATGACAACCTTGCAGTTTTGGCTTATTGCATGACTGTGCTACCTTGGCCTTTAAATCAGTGCCACTTTGAATGTCACTGATTGCTGCACAATTTTACCAAAAGCAATGCACTATTTGTTTTTGAATTCTGATCTGTGTCTTGCTAATGAACTGTTTTATGGAAATAAATTCTTTAAAATATTCCAGTCCATAGGTGTATTCCTGTAAAGTTATTTTTTTCTTATGCCATGTAATGTATGTGTTTATATCATACACATTTCATTGGCTTACTATTTATTTTGTTTTTGCTGCTTCTATATGTGCAGTTCTTCTATTTTGTAGCCTTGGGAATTGTTTTAAGAATTGTAGTTTTACTGTTTTGTGCATTTAGGATCTTGCTAGCCACCTCTTTTCACCATGATTACTAAAAGAATGTGCTACCTTACATTTCTCCATTATTGAAGCTCTGGGACTGAGCAGGATCAGATTCATTAAGGTTAACAGAAGTTGTACAGTTGGTGTACACCTCATGCACCACCATTTCTGAAATGTGATAAGAAATTGTAGGGGACTGGCCTATGCTAATTAGCCTTGTGCTCTCCCCAAGACATGCATACAGTGAAGCCTTTATGCAGCATACATTAAACAGCCATCTGTTTTAATGAAAATGGCCAAATGCTTATGTTCACCCAATTGTGTTACAGGTAAATGTTGGGGCATTTAACAGACAGGTAGTGTTCAGGAGTGTCTGTTTCTACATATGAGAATGTTTGTAGAAGTACAAGTGGTGTAAATTTTGTGCGTGCTTATGTGTGTGTGTGTGTGTGTGTGTGTGTGTGTGTGTGTGTGTGTGTGTGTGTGTGTGTGTGTGTGTATGTATGCATGTGTGTTTGTGTGTGTGTGTGTGTGTGTGCATGTGTACATGTGTAGTCATGTGTGCTTCTGACTGGGAAGTAGGAGGGTAGGTATGTGTGAGGGCACATGCGCACGAGCATGCACGTTTCTGTGTGTGCATGCATAGAGGTGAATAAGTGAGTGTGTCTGCAATTGTGATCAGGTAATGGGGCTGTGTGTGTGTGTGTGTGTGTGTGTGTGTGTGTGTGTGTGTGTGTGTGTGTGTGTATGCATATGTAAGAATGTGTGAGTTTGTGTGTGTGTGTGTGTGTGTGTGTGTGTGTGTGTATATGCATATGCAAAAATTTGTGAATGTTTGTGTGGGTGTGTGTGTGTGTGTGTGTGTGTGTGTGTGTGTGTGTGTGTGTGTGTGTGTGTGTGTGTGTGTGTGTGTGTGTGCGTGTGTGTGTGTGCGCGCCTGGGTTCAGGTTTGAATGCGTATATGATGTGTGACATTCAATGAGAGGCGGTGGCTGTGCCAATGAGCTATGCATCAGGAGAGTGCTGTTTTTCTGCTTTAGAGACATATACATTAGCTAATAATGATGATTTTCCTCTTTGCAACTTCTTACATCATGGAAGTGATCCCTTTTGGCCACAGTTCTTACCAGCAGAGATATGATTGTTTTCTAAGTAGCAAGGCCAATCTAAAGTACTAATTTGATAAGCTACAGAATTTCCGTTATATGATGGGCAGAAGAAAGTGATATCTGTAAAAACACATCAAGTGCTATGTTTATTTAACTAAACAAGGGAAAAAATCAATGTATATGTAAATACAGGAACCTTAAACTGAAACTTTTGACTTTAATATCTTGATTAGAAAAGCCGCAGATTTGCTTTCAAAAATGAGGTTTATATGTACCATAGGAAAATGCTTCTGCAACACTAAGTATTGCATATTCAACCAAGGAGAACAGTACTTCACATATTTGATTTTGTAATGATGCAACTTAGGAAGAATAATATGTGCAACATTATTCGTCAACATTTCAAGGTGCGATTTGTAAAAATATTTTTGGCACTGGAAAGTAAAAAAAAAAAAAAATATATATATATATATATATATGTATATAGATCAACTTCAGTAGATCGAACATATTACAAGTTCAAACCACATATGGCCGAGATCATATGTTCGAACTTGTAATAGTTCGTACACTGAAGTAAAAAAACTAAAATAACAAAAAACAAAATTAAACATCTGCAACAGGAGGGCTACACCCCACTGCACCCCTCACACACCCCCTTACTTAAATATACCAACTATGAGATCACACTGCATTGCAGAAAAGGGAAATCTTCCTGTTCCGCACTGTATGGAGATCTCCATTTAGTCCGATCTAACATTTACAAGTTCAAACATATGGTCTCAGCCATATGGGGTTCAAACTTGTTAAATGTTTGATCTACTGAAGGGGCCCCATATATATATACGGATCACCTTCATATGCCCGAAATCGCGTTTCGCCGACACACTAATCACCGACACCAAAAGACCGACAACAAAAAATACCGACAATGCAAAACACCGAAAACCATTACACCAACACACTACACGTAAACAACACAGTACACTAAATAACATATCCACTATCCCTAACCCAAACCCTAACCCTAAGGTCCGACACTACCGCACACTTACCCTACCTGCACCCTAACCCTAACTCACTTACCCACCCCTAATCCCAAGGTCCGACACTACCGCACACTCACCCTACCTGCACACTAACCCTAACTCACTTACCCACCCCTAACCCCAAGGTCCGACACTACCGCACACTCACCCTACCTGCACCCTAACCCTAACTCACTTAACCCACCCCTAAACCCACAGTCCCTCACTATCGCACACACACCCTACCTGCACCCTAACCCTAACTCACTTAACCCACCCCTAAACCCACAGTCCCTCACTATCGCACACTTACCTGTCCGCTCCCTAACACTAAATCCCTCACTCTATTGCACACTTACCGAGTCCGTCGGGTTCTCACCTTGTCGGTCATCTGCGTTGTCGGTGTTTTCGTCCCGTCGGATTCCGTGTCGGCGAAACGCGTTGTTGGGCATCTGAAGGTGACCCATATATACACATATGTGTATATAATATATATATATATATATATATATATATATATATATATATATATATATATATATATATAAGTGCATATTGTTTTATCTAAAACTCAGCTTATCAAAACACAACTTACTTGAACACAATTTACTTAAACTCATTTAATCAAAACCAGAAAAAAAAAAAAAAAAAAAACAGAGCAAATATTTTTGGGGGGGTTGGAGCCCCTCTGCACACACACATACATCCTTACTTTTATATAACAGTTAAATAAAGGAAAAACACTGTAAATGTACCACCAGTTAGGAAAATCCAGCAGGCTATAATAAAGCAGCTGCAGTAATACATATTACTTATACATCTTTTCCTGAAATACTGGTAATGAAAAAAATCATCTGTTCCTTTTTTTTGTACAGTTTTGCTAATTTAGATAAAATCAGTTTAGACAAGTTGAATTTTAGATAAATGACATACACCCATCTATGAATATATCTCAATGATAACGTCCCAAGTTTCTTTTTTAGCAGAATATTTAAAAAAGTACAGTGTCAAAAAACACATGGGATTATATAGCAAATAATTGCAATATATACAGAGAGCCCAGAATTTCTGTTTTAAGTCACTAAAATGGAAAATCATACCAGATTCCAATATTCATTGCAAATACATACAGCTGTAGTAATCTAGGAACATTAAAGAATATTTGTGCATTGTTAGCACACTTGTGACAGACAGTACTGAAATTTCAGCAATTAAGGTGACAAGCAAAGCTTTATTTTTCACAATGATGCTTGTAAGATGTGACAAGATAGTGGGTGGTTCAGTGGCTAAAAGCAGTCAGTAAGTGATTAATTGTTATTTTATTTATTAATGAAAAGCTGATCTAACTGTATAATGTGAACAGGTTATTTTTTTTTTGTGATGGTGACTTGCAAACTGGAGTTCGACAAAGATAAATAAAGGTGATAAACATTGAAAAAGGAATCCAACATGCATTTCATTTCCAACACATGATAGAAAATGAACACAATGAACATGAGTAAAATAAAATATAGTTGGAAAGGTTAGTATATAATCATAATAAGCAGGTTGCCAGCAATCATCCCCTGGATTGTGGCCATTTAGGAGCAGGACAGCAGCACGCCATGCATATTAATAAAGGTGCGCTGGCTGAGCTCCTAATCTTACATGGAGTGTATAAGAGTGCAGGGAGGGTGTGTCTGAGAGCAGAGCTCTCAGAATATACATGCCCCTGCAATGAAGAACTGCAGAAAGGCCCCCACAATGAAGAACTGCAGAAAGGCCAAAGGAATGAGTGAGACCGCTCATAGGTGTCAGCATATCCCCAGCAATATTCCCCCACATGTGCAACAGCTATAGTAAATACAAATCAAATAAACAAACCTTTATTTTTTTTTATTAAGAATCTTATTAAAGCTAACCGTAAGTGTGTGTGTATGCCCATCACTTAGCTACGGTTAATGTAAATGACTGAAGAGGATAAAAAGGAAGATATATGCAAATAAAACAGTATAGCAATAGTGTAGTTGGCAGAGCATTCACCTAGTGAGCAGGCATTCCCAGTTTGAGTCCCACTGCAGCACGTTCCATGGCAAATCACATTATGACTAATATTTTAGTTGCATAACCCACTAAATAACATATATTTGTGAAATGGAGTACTGCATTAAATGCACATGTGAGGTGTCAGTGCCATAATGTTGCAAAGTCCCCAGATAAGCACATGTGCCCCATACACTATATGTACACAGCAGTCATGGATAAAAATGGAAGGTAAAATGTGTAATGAATGGTAACTCCATACAGCCTCCAAACCCCCAACCTTCCCATGAACCATTAGATAAGACTGTCTAAATCAGTGCAATTATAAGTGGGAGTAAGCACTAGTAAGCAAGTGTAAGCACGAATAAGAAGTAGTAAGCATATTTAAGACTAGTAAGTGAGATTAAGCCCATTTGAGCGGGGGTAAGCAATGCGCACACAGGTTAAGCAATTTTGAAGCTAACTCTCTGTATGCATATTTAACCGGAGGTTACCATTGCTTACCCTTGCACAAACCCACGCAAACCCGTTTACAACTGCTCAAAAGTGCCTTAATAACTCTGTATCCAATGGCCCTTGTTCTGCCCAGCAACAAAATAAAAAGCCTTGCAGGTCTTGAACCCAGGACCCTATACAATATAGTCACAGTAGTTAATGACCAAGCCATCACAGCAGTACAGAAAAATGAGGTATCACCAAACAAGTCCTCACTATAGTAAAATCAAACTCTATACCGGAAGAATGCAAAGTACCTGTAATCACGGCTGCACAGGTAAAAAACACACTCTCCAACGTGAAGAACACAGCATCCATGGGACCTGACAACATCCCAGGCTGCATTCTACATGAACTACAGAACGAACTGGCACCCCTCCTAAGTACCATGTTCAGTCATAGCCTCACCTCGGGCTTTGTGCCCACTGAATAGTGCACAGCAACAGTTATCCCACTCCACAAACAGGGAGCCACCACGGACCATGGGAACTACCACCCCATTAGCCTGACGAGCCTGGTCTGCAAGGCTATTGAGCATATCATCAGGGAACTTATAAACAATGACATTGGTAATTTCCAAACTCCGGACCCTTCCCAGTTCAGGATTGTAAAAGGCAGATCATGTCTCCTAAACCTGATAGACTTCTATTAAGTGGTCACCAAAGCTGTAGATGTGGGTAAGGTGGCACACATAGCCTATCTCGATCTCGCCAAGGCTTTCAACACCATCCCCCACTCAGGAATTATAGACAAACTCACTAATCTAGGTATAAATCCCCATTGCCAACTGGCTCACTGACTGAACACACACTGTGAAAGTAGCAGACTCTAAATCCAACTTCAGACCAGTGACAAGTGGAGTACCACAGGGCTCAGTCATAGGTCCTCTCCTGTTTGGTATCTACTTCTCTGAAATACAGGCTAGCACAGAAGGTCTTTGGCTAACAAAGTTCGCAGATGACTGCAAACTAGGAGCCATAATCAAATCTCCTAACAATATGGACATCCTACAAAAGGGCCTCACTGAGACAGATGCCTGGTGTCAAAGCCATGGCCTCAAGCTCAATGGAAAAAAGTGCATTGTCATCCCATCCCTTTTGGTAAAAACTCTGTACCCATGAACTACCACATAGGTGGCAGTCTACTTAACACCGAAAGTATGATAAGAGACCTTGGGACACAGGTGGACAGTAGTCTCTCCTTTGATAATAACATCACCTCAGTAGTCAGGAAATGCTTCTACGTGGCACACCTCATCACAAAAGGTTTCTCATCCAGGAAAAAAGAGGTCATTGTTCCCCTCTACTCATCACTCATTAGACCCATTATAGAGTACAATGCCCCTTTTGGTATATACCTCACAAGACATCTACAATAACTGGAAAGGCCACAGAAATACCTCACAAAGAGGACTACTGGCCTCAAACAGATGCCCTATGCAGACCGTCTCAAAAAAATCCAGCATTACTCTGTCACATATCACCTACTCAGAGGGGATCTCTGCCTAACATACAAAGCTATGTCAAACCCAGAGCTGTTGGACATGCTCCAAGTAAAGAAATCCCAATCCCTCCAAGCTACACGCTCTAGAGACCTTAACCTTGTCACCACAATAAACAGAACATGTTGGAGGGATAGATTTCTGTCTCAGAGACTTCTCATACTCTGGAACAAACTGTATCTATATCATACAAAGCTCCTCATTAGCACTCTTCTTGATGATTGGATGGGAGATAGGAAATTCACCCCGGGGATCACTTCTGTGGCTCTGCTTGACAGGGGCACAGGAAAATAATTTTCTTGGGTGGCAAAAGCTAGGGCCAATAGCATAGTACCTGCCTATGAATCTATGAAACTATGAACCTGTGAAAGGAATCAGGATACAGTTATATGTTCGATAACCCATTACATAACATAAATATGTGAACTGGAGTACAGCAGTAAGCCCAGATGTGAGGTATAATTGTAACAGAGTGTTGAAGTCCCCAATAAAACAGAAGGACACCATACAGTGTACGTACACATGAATCATGAATACCAGGCATATATATAAGATGTAATGAATAAGTAATCAATGCGAACAAGAAAATATAATGCAAAGTCTTATGTAGGCAATGCTAAGCATTGCACAGGCAAGCTTAGGAGGTGTAAGCGAAGTGTAGGCCAGCTAACAAAATGTGCCCTGTGTTATACCCCTTTAAACAATTCGAACCTTAGGTAAGCAGGTTTGCTATTAACCTAGCCTTTTCAAAACTGGCCAATCATGGAAAAGTGTGGGAAATCAGCACTACTTAAACCCAACAGGTGGGAATACATCTCATAACTGGTTGTAGCTTCCCCTTGCAGGCACTATGGCAGAAAGGGGAGAAGGTGTGTGCTTATGGTTGCAGCGCTGGTGAATCCAGGAGTCCAGAGTCATGGCAGCACTCCTTGTCAAAGACCATGAGCAGAGACTGTTGCAGGGCCAGTACCAGGATTCCCAATACAAGGTGGAAGCCTGGGACTGTCTCACCCATGAACTCACCTGTGCCACTGGCATACCCTAAACTGGTGAGCTGGTCAGGCATCACTATGCTGACATGAAATGGCATAAAGGGGACCTCTTGGAGCAGTGGATCCAAGAGGCTAGAACAGCAGGGGCTGTCCCAGCTGTGTTTAAGTATCACTCCACTATGTGTGTAATAATTGTCAGCTCATGTATATCATGGATAGGTATGGCTAAATATTCTTCTTATGTCCTCCACAGCTGCAAGTGAGTGGGCCATGAACCAGGAGGCCCATGGAAGTCTCCTGGAGAGGTTGTGATGTGAGGCAGGTCAGTAATACTCTTGCATGTACTGTCATAGGAAATAAATCTAAAAGTATTAGTTATTTAATTGCCTGTATAAAACCTGTATTGTTTAAGGCAAGTATTGAATACACTGGATAACATGGCAGGAAGAGTCTCATATAGTTTGTATGTAAATAAAAGCATAATAGCCTGACAATAAAAGTCTAACTGCTGGACTGCATGTGTATACTCTGGTAGTCCCTTGCTACTGTAATGACAGCACATAGGCACGTGTATTGTACATGGCATTACATACACATATTACAGATGTCAGTACCCTGCTATGTTATCAGAATAGGTGGTGAGACCTGGTTACCAGGGCTATGCCATGCTTAGCAAGTATCAACATTGCTGCAATATAACAGCTGAGCTGATTTGTGCACTGGTAAGCGAAGCCTAACTGTGTAAGCACCCGTACATTTACCCATAGCATAGCACCACTTAGCTTCATGCAAACCCATGCAAACCCGCTTAAAGCTGCTCTAAACTGCCATTACCACTCTGCATTCGACAGCCCTTGTTCTGCCCAGAAACAAAATGAACAGACCTTGCAGGTCTTGAACCCAGGACCCTGTACACTAAAGTCACAACACTTAACCACTATGCCATGACCACTGTGAAGACAGGTATTGTTTTACCAATATACCTGTCAGTACACATATTGAGTAATAATGAACAATTGCCTTTACTTGCTAAATTGTGTAGTCCTTGTTATTAATATGACTGTTGCATCACATATGTTGTTTTATCATAATGTACACATAGCAGATGCATACGGTGAGATACATCTGGTATACACAACTGTGAGGTTTACACATGAGAGGAATATGGTTATATACATATAATAGGTCTATATATGTCTACATGTACATACATGTATAGCCATACATATGTATGTATACACATCTGTATAATGCAACATATAAATGGCTATGTGTACATCTCTTTGTAGTATATATATATATATATATATATATATATATATATATATATATATATATATATATATATAAATATATATATACACATATGTATATATAGATATACTTATGTGTGTGTATATATATATATATATATATATATATATATTATATAGATATACGTATATATATATATATATATATATATATATATATATATATATATATATATATATACATACCTATATAGCTTTATAAGTTCATAGGTAGGTACTAGGCTATTGGCTCTAGGGCCTATATAAGCGTAGCCAAACTGTACCCTGGCTTTTGCCTCCCAAGAAAATTATTTTCCTGTGCCCCTGTCAAGCAGAGCAACAGAAGTGATCCCCAGGGTGAATTTCCTCTCTCCCATCCAATCATCAAGATTTTTCTTGAAGAGTGCTAATGAGGAGCTTTGTTTGATATAGATAGGCAGTTTGTTCCAGAGTACGGGAAGTGTCTGGTACAGGAATCTATCCCTCCAGCATGTTCTGTTTATTGTGGTGACAAGGTTTAAGTCCCTAGAGCATGTAGATCAGAGGGATTAGGATTTCTTTACATGGAGCATGTCCAACAGCTCTGGGTTTGACATAGCTTTGCATGTTAGGCAGAGATCACCTCTGAGTAGGCGATATGTGAAAGAGTAAAGCTGGAGTTTTTTTTGATGGTCTGCATAGGGCATCTGTTTGAGGCCAGTAATCCCCTTTGTGAGGTATTTTTGTGGCCTTTCCAGTTGTTGTAGATGTCTTGTGAGGTACATACCAAAAGGGGCATAGTACTCTATAATGGGTCTAATGAGTGATGATTAAATGGGAACAATGACCTCTTTTTTCCTGGATAAGATACCTTTCATGATGAGGTGTGCCATGCAGAAGGATTTCCTGACTACTGTGGAGATGTGATTATAGAAGGAGAGACTACTGTCCACCTGTGCCCCAAGGTCTCTTATTACACTTTTGGTGTTAAGTAGACTACCGCCTATGTGGTAGTTCATGGGTACAGTGTTTTTACAAAAAGAGATGACAATGCACTTTTTGGTATTAAGCTTGAGGCCATGGCATTGACACTAGGCATCTGTCTCAGTGAGGCCCTTTTTTAGGCTGTCCACATCATTAGGAGTTTTGATTATGGCTCCTAGTTTGCATTCATCTGTGAAGTTTGTTAGCCAAAGACCTTCTGTGTTAGCCTATATTTCAGAGAAGTAGATACCGAACAGGAGAGGACCTAGGACTGAACCCTGTGATACTCCACTTGTCACTGGTCTGAAGTTGGATTTAATGTCTGCTACTTTCACAGTTTGCATTCTATCAGTGAACCAGTTGGCAACCCATCTTCTGACATATGGATTTATACCTAGTTTAATGAGTTTATCTATAATTCCAGAGTGGGGGATGGTGTTGAAAGCCTTGGCGAGATCTAGATAGGCTGTGTGAACCACCGTACCCTCATCTAAAGCTTTGGTGACCACTTCAAAAAAGTCTATCAGGTTTAGGAGACATGATCTGCCTTTTACAAACCTGAACTGGGTAGGGTCCAGAGTTTGGAGATTACCAATGTCAATGTTTATAAGTTCCATGATTATACGTTCCATAGCCTTGCAGACCAGGCTTTTCAGGCTAATGGGGTGGTAGTTCCTGGTATCCATGGTGGCTCCCCCTTTGTGGAGTGGGATAGCCATTGCTGTGCGCCATTCAGTGGGCGCAAAGCCTGAGGTGAGGCTATGATTTAACATGATACTTAGGTGGGGTGCCAGTTCATTCAGTAGTTCATGTAGAACACAGCCTAGGATGTTGTCAGGTCCCAAGGATGCTGTGTTCTTGGCTTTGGAGGGTGTGTTTTTTACCTGTGCAGCCATGATTACAGGAACTTTGCATTCTTCCAGTATAGAGATGGTCCCTTTAGGGATGAGATAGGGGTAAAGTTAGCACTGAACCTATCTGCCAGGATGTTGGCAATATCATTTGGTTCTGTATATTTAGTGCCATTGTGCTGTAACACAGAGCAAATCTGAGTGTTGCCATTGAGATTCTTGAAATAGCTATAGAATGCTTTGTGGTTGTCTTCATAATCAGTGTTGATTCTGTTTTCGTAACTTGCTTTGGAGGATTTTATGAGGGATCTCAGCTTCTTACTGAGGCTGACCAAGTAGTTCCTCCAATCATGTTTTCTTTTTCTCTTTTTTGAAACAGTTTCTTTCTTCTGTTGTAGAGTTTGTTTATAGCAGTGGACCACCAGATTGGCTTACTTTTTTTGGAGGATAGCATCTTGGTTCTGTTAGGGATTGTACGATCCATGCACTCGTGTAAGTACTTATAAAGTGCAATTGTATAAGAATCAGCAGTCGTACCTCTATTGTCCATCACATGGGTGCCATGAAGTTTGCCACTTCTGTCTTAAGAAGCATGAAGTTGGCTTTGGAGAAATCCTTTTACGGTGGTTTCCCTAATGGCGGGTGGGGGTGGGATGTGGATGTCTAGTGTGATTTGCTTGTGGTCGGATCTGACAAAGAAGAATTGACTTCTGATGTGGAACACCAGTTGCCCATGTTGGTAATGACCAGTTCTAGGATATTGCTGCCCCTGCTGGGAGTGTGGATAAGTTGATCAAAGGCATTGGAATTTATGAATTCCAGAAAACATTGAGCACAAGAGTTGGTACATGAGTAGTTTTCCCAATTAATGGTGGGGTAGTTGAAATCGCCTAATCGGTGTTAGGTTGTACCCTAATATTTTCCAGTGTCTCAGGAAATGAGGAGTGGGAATCCTGGGTCATGGTGGGGGATCTGTAGCAAGCTACAATTTGGATTGTGGTCCTGCCCAGAGTCAGTTACATTTCGATAATCTCGCATGCATTATGCTGAGCAACTAGCCTGGAGGTATGGATATCGTTAATGAATATGGACACACCTCCACCTTTAGTGCTTCGGTCCAGGTTAGGTGGCCAAAAGGTGTGGTATGAATTATAGCCTGGTAATGCAGGGGTGCTCTCTAGAGCCTTGAACCAGGTCTCTGTCACTGCACAGATGTTGATGTTCTCCATTTTAAAAAGTGTCTCGAGTGAGTGCATTTTGAGGTTTAGACTTCTAGCATTAAGTAGCATTACCCTCAGATTTTGCTTCCTTGTGCCTGTTATGCTGGTAAATTTGTCATTTGAATCTTGCCTAAAAAAGGCACTATAGGGGTGGCAAGAGCTTTAGCCAGAATCCGGAATCCCAAGGGCGACAGGTGCAGGCCATCTCTGGCAAAGCATCATGGTTTGTCAACCATGTCATCCCAGGCAGACAGATACTGGATGCCCATAGAATGACACCAGAAGCTTAGCCAATTGTTGAAGTCAATCATTTTGTCCTTGTACTGTGGTATCATTCTGGGTGATGGCAGGATGCTACTCAGGGCTAGGGTCATACCAGCCTGGGCTACAAGATCGGACAACTCCTCCATGTCTCTTTTCAAGTAGTCCAGGGAGGTATGTCTCAGGACATTCACACCAACATGGACAATGGCAGAGTCATATTTGTACTTGTTGTGGAGTGACCTGAGTGCATGCATTATGTGGCTGATCCTGGCACCTGACAGACAGCTGACAGTAACTTTTTCCTTTTTAACCTGGTGAGTGGAACATCAGTGTGCCTAACTACAGAGTCACCTATGACTAGAGTGTTGGGTATGTTATGCATTATAGGCTGTGGTTGAGTGGCACACTGAGTTTGTGGCCTATAGTCTCAACTTTGTAGAAGAAGGGGATGTCAGGTATGTATTGCAGGTATATTTGTAGACTATTGCTAGTGTAATAGGGATTGTCTTCACAGACATGTTGTGTGTGGGAGGTCACATCTGCTTTTAACATGTGTGCCATTGGCTACTGACAGACATCCTAAGGACATCATAGTACAGTACCACTGCTAACACAGTAATGCTCCTGTGGACTACAGCAGAGATATGGCCAATATATGTGGACAGTCTGACACACTCTGAATAGTCCAGAGGTATACACAGAACCCCTTAGTGCAAGACATGTGAACCAAGCCTGACAATGTGGATGTTAACAGTCATGTAGATGGGAATAACACGTAACTACTTGTATACATTTGCCCCCATAGGTTATGCATTCACACACCCCTGTCTGTCCTGACACATAATAACCACTGGTACAGAAGTGTCATAGACACATACTACCCACTAGTTAATGACATATATCTGTACAGCATCCCACTTCTTTGTTTGACATACATGGCTGTTATGGTGGCCTGGCAGCAGTACATCTGGCAATTATCTGGACATGACATCTCACTGGGTAAGTACACTAAACTGCTAGGCATGTAACAAAGCACTGTGCAGGCTACAGGCAGACTGGCTCAACACTGGCCTACATTTCCTATGGGGGAATACACATGTACCTGCATATATAGCAGACTCTACAGGCATGTCACAGCACAGAGTAACAGACACCTGTGTGAAAGTGCATAACCACAACAAATGTGAACACAGCCACAGCCACATATGGTAAGCTAGCATATTGTTAGAGTATATGGACTATCTTTCAAAACCAACCTCATATGTGCCACTCACACACTAACCCTACATATACTGGGCCGCTACACAGTGTGGTCTGATGCCTGTCTGTGGTATGGAACATGTGTGTGTTTGGCCCTACAAACATGTAAGCCAATAGGGTAACATACAGTGGAGCAGCGTGTAACATCAGATAAAACAGGACCAAGAACAATGACATCTACCACAGCCTGTACACAGGCCAAGGTACATATTAACAATACACATACTGTCGACAATCACCATAAGTACACAGACCTCAGTACTGTACACACAACCACAGAATGTCCAGGTTATGTCATCACATATAACCCTACTATACATAACATGTGTAGCATTCTGATATCTCACTGGCTTCTTACCAGATATGATGTCACTAAATATGGTGTATAGCACATATGCACCTCTTACTGCATGACATATGTACAAAGGTTGACAGAGTTGTGGCTGGAGGCACAAACACAGGACCAATATTTACTGTTGTAACATGGTTTGTTGCAACATATGTCTTATGAGGGATATGAAGTCAGTAAATCTCATGACTGTCACCAAATACAGACTGCAATCCTCACACTACATTCTACAGTTCACAGATAGGTGCTCTGTGGGTAACACATGAAACAAAATGCACCACACACTGCCCAGGCTGCAGATAACCTTACACATGGGGGTTTCCTCATAAACATAGCACTGATATTACAGGTATTAAAGCATGTAGGACAGCCAGATCCACACACACCCTGTTAAACCAATATTACTCCAAATACAGTATAGCAGCACTTACAGTCTCTAGTCAGGTCAGGCACATCCCCTCTTGTGTGTTGTTCTGTTTCCACATTGTATGTTGTTTGAGGTAAATCTCCAATCCATCTGTGATGCTGTTTGCCAAACAACAGATTGAGTTCCTGCTCACAGTGAATGAAAAGGCCCAACACCAACATGATGTTCCTAGATATTTGAGTGTGTTTCCATGCAATTAGCTATGGGAATGTTACCACAGCTCTTCCACATGCAATCAGGTAGAGAAGGGCTGCCATTCATGCAGAGGCCATCAGCTGATCATGAACACCACTTAAAATACACATGCTGCTGCCTAAGCAAAGCAGGTGTAAGTCTCCACATCCACCAGAGAGGGAGTGAGAGAGGCAGACAGAAGCAAAGATAAGTCAGGGAGGGATGGGAGAGTAAAACTTAAGCATGTTTGTATCACACACCCACCAGTATTGGGTATCAAACCCCTGATGACTATGTAGTGCTATCACATGTCTATGCAGTTATTGGATGCACCACATAGGTTAGATGTTGAGGAGACCTCCAAACGTATATGTGATGGTGAGTGTATCACATACACCACAGGTGTCATATGGAGGTAATATTCGCAAAGGGTAAGTGGAAGTGTTTGACATCAGACAGCATGCTTCAGTATGCCAATTGGGGTTGTAGTGAGTGTGAATGTGGTCACAGGCATCATACAACACACACAGACACAGGGTGCCAGTACTGACATGAATGGGTGCATTCCTTCATGGGTGTGTAGTGGTCGACTGTGCCAGATGGCTATACAAGGCTAAGTGATTGGTATACCTTGGCATCAGGCCACATGATAATAGTCTGCAGTGTGGCTCAGGGGTGTAGTGTCTGCATTTGTTCACACAGGTGGGTATTGTATTTACTATCCAGTCACCTGTTTAACTATTGCATGTGGCCAATGCTGTGCATGGCTTGCCATGTATGTGTTCCTTAGTCCATGACATGGAAGGTGTCTGGGATGTGCACACCTCCCACATGCATGTACAGTGACATGTGGAACTGTACCTGGGGTGTCTGGCCCATGTTGTGTACACAGATTGTTATTGTCAGATGTGCCAGTCCTGGCCTCATGTTGCGGGAACTGTTAATGGGCAGCAGGTTGACCCTCCACCTACATTGATAGCATTATACCAGTATTCCCTGGTGTTAGTGGCATCTGTCCATACAGGGCATGTTTTTCAGGCATGCTATGTCCTTTGTGGGTCACATTTGATGGCACCATAGGTGTTGCAGGTGTCCAGTTGGGAACATAGGGAAGGTGGACTGTCGGCATGCATGTGCCTATTGGACCGATGGACAGGGTGAGATGTCCTCTGTAGCCCACTGCAATCACACCATGGTTACTATCAGTGGTCAGTATGCAGGATACTACCAACATAGTGGCTGTTGCCTAGGCAAGTTTGTGTGTGTGTGTGTGTGTGTGTGTGTGTGTGTGTGTGTGTGTGTGTGTGTGTGTGTGTGTGTGTGTGTGTGTATGAGACATGGGTTGAGAGTGTTCTCTGGATAATACAAGGGTTGCTAACTTTGTTTGCCTGGCCTTGGGGTTACATGTAG
Organism: Protopterus annectens; assembly: GCF_019279795.1. Taxonomy (NCBI): domain Eukaryota; kingdom Metazoa; phylum Chordata; order Ceratodontiformes; family Protopteridae; genus Protopterus; species Protopterus annectens. Next base: position 214,580,292 of record NC_056729.1, on the reverse strand, counting down.
GGGTATGGATTTGTACCCCATCCTTTTGGCTATTTCACATCTGTTATCCCTGTATGGTGGACATTGTGATATATACTAGGGCCACCATATAAGGAATTTGTAAAACCCACTCCACATTGAGTCCAGTTGTTACACACTCACAGCCACCTCCACACAGGATACGAATGACAAACACAGACACACACACACACACACACACACACACACACACACACACACACACACACACACACCTGTCATGTCTAGGATTAAAACTACTACCTAAATAGTATATTACAATACAGCAATATGCAGTTATAGGACGTGCCATGGAGATTACTGGAGGACTCCTTCCCCAAAGGTGTATTTCATAGTGAATAACATCAGCAGGATTAGCCTAAAATGCATTGCTCCAAGAAAAGCAAGGTAGAAGGCAGGCATAACATGACCACAAACACTTCTCCTAGGGCAACCAAATCCTTTATTTTTAAAACAACAAGATAAACTCTTTTGTCTCAGTTTTAGACAATCAAAGAGACTTCATCAGATGAAGCTAGAGAAATCAAAACTAGATTTAAAAACAAGAACCAAGACCCAGATGACATGATTTCCTGCTAACAGGATTAACCATTTTTGAAGTGACAGTATTAAAAATCAAATAACAGTGTGCCGTGATCAAAACAATACCGTAAAAGTTAAAAAAACATCAAACACTATGGCACGAAACAAGAACTTCATCTTATATAATATCGTCGATACCTAATAAAATATATAGAATAGATATACTAAAAATTATGAATGCACATAAAATGTATGAGCAAGTAATTGAATAAACATATATGTGGTTAAATGGAAATAGGCAAAACTAAGTTAAATAAATAAATATATATATAGTAAAAAGATATATGTATTAAATCAGAGTAATGCAATCCTATACTATAAATACATATTAATATCCTAAAAATGCATATGAAAATATATAAATATATAAACATATAAAAATGAAATAAATATGAATAAAATTGTAAAACTATGAATATATACATTATATATATATATATATATATATATATATATATATATATATATATATTTATATATATATATATATATTTATATATATATACATACAAATATATATATATATATATAAATATATAAACATATATATATATATATATATATATATATATATATATATATATATATATATATATATATAAACCATGAATGCAAATACATCATAAATATTCAAACATGAGTGTCTACTCAACACTTTTATCTTTAGTAGGCTACTAATTGACACATTTTAATTCAAGCATGGCCAATATATTGAATTAAGATGAAGCTGCCAAGATAGTTCCAGTTTTTCAAGCAGATATGGCCAGCCACCACCCCTAGGAGAAATTTTTATGTTATCCGATACTACAAATATAAAATTATGCTGTGGGTATACCATAATATGTTTTGCTAGTGCATTGCATTCATGGCCATTACGTATATTCCTTAAATGTTCCCCTTTTCTACTTTTCAGTCTATGCTCAGTTTTACTGATATAGAAGCATGGGCAATTACTACAAAGGGCGCAATAAACCACTCTCTGTTAAACAAGAGAATTTCCCTTTTACCCAAATTTTCATCCCATCTACTTCCACTAATTCAGTTTCTTAAATATTTTTACAAAACTTGCACATACCACACGTATGCATATATCCTTTGCCTTGTTTAGGTTTATTATATTCAAACATATTCTTTAAGCAATGACCTTTTTTGTATACACAAATGGGAGCTTCTCCCAGAATATCATTCATTTCCTTGTCATTTCTTATAAACTCCCGATTCTTGATTAAAATATTCCTAATAATATGTGCATCCCTATTGTATGCAGTTAAATTTTTTTTTTGATAGGATATACTTGTCCTACTAATATTAGTTTCCTCAATATTAGTCGCACCTGCCATCTGTAAATTTTATTCATCTTCCATAATGTTATTAACCTTTACCGTACCCTTATTACTTGAAATAGGTAAAAATGTCCACTTTTTCTCTTATTTTTTACCTCATCCATGATTTGTTCTGTTAATTTACATGGATATCCTCTTTTAACAAACATCTATTTGAGTATATTGCATTCCTCCAAGAAGGTCTCCCACCCAGTTGTCATTCAGGCCACTCTGACAAAATGACCCTTAACTACTGCCCATTATTGACAAAACGGGTGACAAGTACTGAAAAGGAGAAAGCTATTAGAATAAGTGTTCTTGCATTAACTTTTAGCTACAAAACTATTATTTATTTCATCTTTCATTAATAAAATGTCCAGGTAAGGATTAATCTTAGTATTTATCGAGTATGTAAATTTTAAGAAATTGGTCGCATTGTTAATGTAATCAAGGATGGATTCAACCATATCAATCGGACCTTCCCACAAAATAAATATATCATCCAAATATCGTATATAACATTTACAGAATGAAAAATATTGAGATTGGTGTAAATATCACTTCTCCCATTCTAACATAAAAATATTAGCATATAGGCCCCCACATGAGGAGCCCATTGCCACCCCTTCATTCTGTAAATAATATTCTCGTGCAAATAAAATGAAATTATTTTTTAAAATTATATGCATTTGTTCATATAAATTCACTTTATCCTGTGCAATATTTTTAGACTGTAAATATTCACAAAACCATTGTAGTCCCACCTCATGGGGTATCACACTATAGAGATTAACAACATCAATTGTGATAAATAAATATTCATTATTAAACTCAATGACATCAATTTTCTTTAAAAAAATCCCACGAGTCAATACAAATGTTGGGCTCATCTCAAACAAATTTACTCAGCTCCTTATCAAGGTACTTCGCCATAGGATATATAATGGAGCCCCGAGTATCAACAATAGGCCTCATAGGTGGCTGATGTATGTCTTTGTGGATTTTCGGGGCTCCAAAACTGGTTGGTGTAACCGGATATTCTACAGAAAGGTAGTGTAATTCACTAATGGAAATAAAACCATCTATAAACATATCCTGAATAAAACCTTTTATTTTCCTGAAAGCTCCATTCATTTAATTTAGGGAGCTCTTAATATAAGTGTCAGTATTCAAAATTTCAAACATCTTGTTATTGTAGTCCAACAAATTCATGATGACCACACCACCTTCCTTATCTGTTTTCATAATTCTAACACCATTATTATGGACTAGAAAGGCAAGCTCAAACTCTTCATCCTGGTTTGCATTCCCATACACTTTATTCAAGTCAGACCTAGTATTAGAATTCCTCATAAGCTCTCGAAAACCGAGTTCAAAAACCCTCTCAAAAAGTTTTAAAGTGGGATGTGTGGGTAGGTTAAATGTGCTAGAGATTTTGAAAGGGTCACTAATCGGTTCAATATTATTAAACATGATGTTAAGACTCAATTTCCTGACATACTGTTTTAAGTCCACCAAAGTGTGGACCAAATTGATTGATCGGTCAGGAACAAAGGTAAAATCTTTAGCAAAAATATCACCATTACTCACATTAAGAATTAGGTCAGAATAATTATAGACCTTAAAAACCTTTTCAGAAATATATTTCATTGTCAAGAGTGGTAGTAGTCAACCTTTCCTACTATCAGTCATGTCCAATTCTGCTGACTCAGGTATGACTAGGTCTATCTCCCCCTCCTGGAATTCCTGTTGGTCCCCCTGTTGTTCATTCACCTCCTCCCCACCTGGTATGCATTGAAACAACCCTGCCCCTGTTGTTGTTGGAGTCTTTTCAGGTTCATAATCCCCTCCGAGCACCTCAGGGGTGGGTATTGTTCTTCGTCTAACAAATTGTCTTCAGAAGTGTCCAATTCAGTGACCCCATTGGCATTCTGATAACTACAATTGTATGGTTTAACACTTCTTTTGTTTTGTTGCCATACTTGTGATGGTGGGGGCTGGGAGTAGCCTAAATTATCAACATATTATTTTTCGTCTATAGCCAGCTTCTTAATATTCCTATTTTTAATTATTAACATCTGTTCATCAATAGTCCAAAAAATGGGACAGTAGTCAAATTTATCATTTGGAAAAGCAGGATTTTGTACAATCAGTTTGTCCATTGCTGTTTCTTTAGCATTTAAAGTGTCTATCATTTCATTGTTGTAGTCAATAACCATCTGCATGTATTTGAAGCCAAACCTGTCAAAAAGGCCTAATAGGTCCTTGTGAAAATCAGATCCTGCCACTAACCCAGTAGGGTAGCACCACATCCTAAGGCCCTTTGGAACTGTTCTCTGATTCAAAAAATCCTTAAAAAACATACCCCGGGATTCATAATGCTTGCGCCATGCACCGAAGTAGCGTTGGCGATCTAGCGCCAAATATGGCCATTGAGCGATTCAGGTAAGAGCTGTTTCCATGTGCACTACCAGCGTATGTCAGAGCTGCGCAGCTCACAGTGCTTGTATGCTAATTACTCCATGTACTGCAGTGTAGCATGCAAATGAAGGTATACAGTGATTCACGAAGTGGTGCAGGCATAGCGTAAGAATGCAGAAATGTAAACCAAAAAAAAAACGGTTTACATTTTGTCAAACAGAACATCGGAGCCATGAAAGTGGACCAAACTTATGTTTTACAAAGTTAACATATGCCAATGGCTAAATATAGAGCCAATGGCATAAAAAACATGCACAACACATAAAAAGTAGCATTTAATGTCATGGCCACACTAACGCAAAGTACAACCACAGTGCATGGGTGCGCAAACGGGAACACAAGGAAAATATATATAGATGTCATAAAACTGCAGTGTAACACAAATCATGATTTCACCATAATAGTCAATGGTATGCATGCTACACCACAACCAAGGTGCAAGGGTTGCTAAGGGTCTGTGACAGTGTTCTGAGCGGTAACTAGGAATTAGTAGTCAATACCAGGCAAATGAGTATACTGAATCGCAAATGCCCCACCAGCATAAGGATGTACCACACAGTGCAGCGGTACAACACCGAGGAGTGGCCTGGAGGTAAACATGACATCATGAGAGGTGTGCGCCAACGTAGCCGTAAGCGCATTGGAGCATTGGTAATCCAGGTTGCCTGTTGCTAAGCAAAGTCGCAGGATAGGGGTGTGTACCTAGCCATAGCTATGCTTAGCTGAGAGCACACAAGGTGACCGAAAGTGAATGTGAACGTGGATGAAAACGCGCTCAAAAGCCGGAAACCAGGTGTGCACGGGGCACAACTTAAGTGAAACAGGAAGGTTACGGGAAGACAAAAAGGAAATGCTGCAGCATGGTAATTGGAGTACAAATGAGTAATTACCACCTAGTAACTCACAGTGGAACATAGACAACAGCTAACAAGGCTGCTAGCAGCTACCTGCAGAACAGGAAAAGGGAGGTGCCGTACGGCAAAGAAAAGAGAACTGTCACAGCAGAACAAAGCAAACTTGCTGTAGATCAGCTACATAACACATTCCCAACACAATCCTGGGTTGTGGAAGCAAAAAACAAGAAAGGCGGCAGCTGGATGCATGCCTGACAATGGGAGGTGAATCTGGTTGAAAATAGAAGGAAAAGGCAATAGGTGAATCACGGCAGACAAGTGTAAGTCAACACTAAAGTCCCCACAATAGCAGTATCTGCTGTAAAACCAATAATTAATATACCCTGCAGCTGGAATAGCACAAACACATCCAATTACACCAGCATCATCCATTGCACAATAGTATAAGTTGTGAAAAGCCCCACACACAGACACACGTGTATTCCCAGACACTCTGCACCATTGGTGTATACAGACAGGGAACTTTTAATATGTATATGTTAGGGGCTGCCATAGTTTTGATTCACCAGCATGTGTTGGAGACTGACAGTGGTGTGGAGGATTATAATAACAACCTTCTCAGGCACCGGAGGAGGAGACAAGTGTTCAGACCCAGGGTAACCTGCCAGGGGCTACATGATCTGGAGATAGTAGAGCATTACAGGGTGGACAGGGACATCATACAGCAACTTGTTGAGCTGTGCTGGCCACATCTGAGAGCCAGAAGTAACAGAGGGGAACTCATCCCAGTGGACACGAAGGTATGTGTAACCTTGAGAATACTAGCCACAGGTACATTTCAAAGGCCAACTGGGGATATCATGGGAATCTCACAGGCATCAGCATCCAGGGTACTCCACCAGTTCCTGGATGCCATGTTACCACATGCCAATGGGCACATACACTTCCCGTGAATGCAGGAGGAGTTGGCCAGCAATATGTGTCTCTTCCACCATGTGGCGGACTACCCGGAGGTACTGGGTGCAATGGACTGCACGCACATACACATCAAGTCACCACCTGGTGAGCAGGGTAGGCACTACATAAACCGTAAGGGATTCTCCTCCATCAACTGCCAGGTCATGTGCAATGCCCAGGGCATTATCATGGATGTGTGTGCCAGCATTCCTGGAAGCTATCACGACTCCCACATCTGGCATGCCTCACAGCTGTATCAGGTATTTGCCAGGGGGGACATCCCATATGGCCACCTGATGCGGGATGCTGGCTGTGCACTGGAACCGTGGATGATGACACCCACCGGAAATGCACACACAGCCACGCAAGAATGCCATAATGAGGCACGCACCAGAATCATCATAGAGTGTGTGTTTGGGATGCTGAAATCATGGTTCCATTGCTTGGACATATCTGGTAGAGCCTTGCAGTACTCTCCAGGAATGTGTGCCCACATCCTCATAGTATGTGCCATGCTACACAATATGATCCTGCAGAAACAGCTGCAGCAGGGACAGAATGGTGAAGGCCCTCACAGCCCACCACCATTGCCAAGGGACCCACAGGCACAGGGTGGCTCAGACCAAGAACACCCTGTGCTAGCCCCAGTAGGCAGACGGAGGTGTGCCCAGCATGCCCATGCCTTGGCAAAGAGGGAACGTATAACACACACACTGACAGTGTAGGTACTCATGGACTGACACCCTTCTCCACCTGCACACACAGCAAACATGGATGGCACACACACACACATGACCACCTGTAAATTGTCATGTATAGGTGGTCTACTGTGTGCATCCTACATAGGCAGCCCTCAACTATTGTACACACAACCGCCATTGGCACAAGGTAAGTCAATACCTGAACAGTATATTAAGCTATCAGCATGTGTCCATACTGTATGTACAGGTTCATAGATACATAGGTAGGTACATGGCCAACTGCCAAGGCCACTCATAAGCATAGGCAAAACATGTCTGCTGTCACCACCCCATCGAACAATTAACTGTCCCTCCGTGGAGCAGAGCCACTTGCAGGATCCCAGGGCTGTAGCTAATGTTTACCACCCACTCTGCAAGGTTTCCCCGGAGTGTTAGTGAGGGGTTTTGTATAATGTAATCAGGGATGTGTTTCCAAATAATGGGGAGTATCCCTGACAGGAATCTTCAAAGATGTGTACATGTTACATAGTATACTTTAAACACAGCTTGCATATATAGGTAGTTCTCCACAGAATAATAAACATGTGGAACACACAACTACTGAAATGTCCATTCATCATGCTTGCACTACCAGTGCCTGCTCTGAGAGGTAAGCTATCACTGCCAGGATTAGAACACGCAACCATGTACACATTCATCACAATAACATACCACTAAGCTACCTGAGATGTACCAATGGCAGTCGTGTATACTGACAGGTTAAAACACAAAAGGTAGGAATGTGTTGAAATAGGACAAACTGGCATGTACACAATGAAAGGTGTATGTTTTATATATATACACATATATATATATATATATATATATATATATATATATATATACACACAATCATATAATAGAGAGAGAGAGAGAGGGAGGGAGAGAGATATGTCTAAATATGGGGATATACATATATATGTAGATATATAGATAGGTTAACAACATCTACATAACTATGGAGGTACATATAAATGGGATACCTACCACATACCGACTGCTTTACATACCGGCGCATGTAATCCCGAGGCTTAAGGTCTGAAAGAACACAGTAACGAAACACCAGATGCGCGAGGTGTAATCTCACAATGTTAATGGACAGTTAGTCAGTGCTTCTGGTGTTGCAGTTTGGGTAGGTTACTGTGTGTACATGTGTTTCTTAGGGGTGTAGTGTGTGCAAGTGTGTGTTCTGTGTGTGGTGTTTGTTTTTGGGGGACTGTAATGTGTGGTTGTGGGTTAGCTTTGTGCATCTGCGAGACCTGGGATGTAGAATATTAAAGTAATGGGTGGTGTGTGGGGCGCAGACACCTACATGGGGAGTGTAGGGGGGCTTGGCCACCTGCTCATTCGTAGTGTAGGATGGTTTGTTTGGATGTGTTGTGTAGCAGTGTGTCTGTGTGTGCATGTGTGTGTTCCATATTTGTGTTACCTTCGTGAGTTACTGTCGATGTCGGTAATGTGGGGTATGGGAGTCTGTTCCCGGGACTGTGTGCTTTGGAACACTGCGGTTTTGGAATTTCGTAGATCTCCCGTAGACAGCGGTTGAAGTGTCCACATATGTATATAACATAGACCATAACAATCACACATTCCACCACTACCAACCTTTATGATCAAAGGATATGGAGAGTATATACACGATTACAAATATGTGCTATGGACATGAGCCAATGATAGTGTTACCACCTGCTCCACTTTGCGAGGGACACTCCCTCTTTGGGCGGTTGTGTCCTGACCAAATATATTAAACGTGGCAAATGTCCTGGGATTGTAGGACATAATCATGTCTCATATGTACTGTAATAGTTGCATACAATAGTCATTACTGTATCTAAAGCAGCTACATGGTACAGGAAACAGGATAAGCTACTAAACTACTACAAGAATAAGCTTATAATTAGGCAAGAAAGGAAAGTTCTATCCCTTGTACTGATCATGGGTTTGTGTCGGCCTGTAAAATCAGATGTGTGTCTCGAAAAGGACCCACTATGGACATATGAAAAGGTGGCAACCCTAGCCAAAGAGGGTCAGTCACCAAAACAACTATGATGACTGCAAGTACCTATAACAGAAATACACAGCTATCAAGTAGCAATGCATTATTACATCCAGATGTATTACTGAAGGGATTCAAGGACTAACATAACCTGCATGCTATACAGGAACCACATAGCAGTGCCTCAATGAATCAGCCTGCAAATACCATTGTAATAGTCCACAAAAGGATAGGTGTTCAAATAGGGAAGGAACCCTCACACACATAGTGATTATGTACAAAAGCAGTTCCTACACACCTGCATTTGCTATGCACACCCAACATCACCCCCACACCAAAACATTTTACAATACAAACTGTAATAACATCACAAATCATTCACACACAGTACCACATCTGCAGCAGCCTTAACATACCTTGTCAGAGACACACTAACATGGCCCTAAGTGAAATAGCGGCTGTTATACAATGGAACAGCTGCTGATGTAATAGGGTTTGCACTAATCCCATTTCAGAGGGTTGTGCGTACACTGGGATGTGTTAGCAATTAGTGAGCAACAGCACAGTATGCTACACTTATACACCAAATCAAGGATGTCTGGTGAGCACACTTTACACCACATAACAGTTCATGCATAGCCATATGGCCTTGAGCTGGCCAAACATCCTTGCCAGACTTAAACATTTGCAGAAGTATCAGGTACAAACAAACCCTGCATAAGTAGCACTGTTCTGAAATATAACAGCTGTACTCACATGTAGAACTAAATTGTCTAGCCATTACACACAGTCCACGGGAGTCATGAAGCTAATACATCTCTGTGTGTCTCCATATAGCTGTTGAAACATATTGCAATAACACATCTAGGCTGTCTCCCTTGAAAGTAAGGCTAATGGACAACCCCTAAAAGGAGTACTCACTTATACACCACTGTTGCCATGGTATCGGCTAATGGAGTAGCTGCACAGCTGATCTGCATCCAATTAACTACTTTGGAACATCAATTGGTGGACAGGATACCACATGTTACCAATATGTAACTAGAAAAGAATGTGTCATCACACATTCAAAGCATCCGTATATACCAGCAGAATATTACAAATAGCATTGAAACCGAAAAGGATTGAATCAACTGTTAATGATACGTCAGGTTACTAAAAGGATATGTAGAACAGTCAGTATGTCTGTATATGTAGTAGTATTTTGTAGTATTTAAAGTGCACGCAATCCATATAGTAGAAACAGTTATCTTGTATCGATGTATTGTTGACCATAGTCACGCTTGTAGTATTTGTGTGTACTGCTGTAGGTCACAAGGCAAACACTGCATACACCACAAGGGATGCTATATAATGGCTTTGAACAGACATACTCCTCACCAGCCGATGTCAGTGGCAGGGTTGGTCCAACGCGTATGTGCTATAACAGGGGATAGTATATGTTGATATATTGTAACTGTAGCCATATGTATGGGTGTAATACAGAGAATAACATGTGGAAGGTTGGGCCACTGTGCAAGTATGCTTTGCATTGTGGGATATTGTGCCAATAACTGTGTAATGTACAGTATTGTAGGCAGATATGTATTACAAGCTACATAACATTAGTTATGTCAATCAGCATTTACAATACACAATAACATGATACATATGTCTTTTAGTGAGCCGACAGTTTATCAGCATGATAGCAAAGTAAAATGGAAGAGCTATTTAACTATCCATGCACATAAGACATGTAATATGTGCAAAGGTAGGTACTAGGCTGTCTTACCAAGGGTATCTGTAAGCCTAGCTAGCTTGTGTTGTCTTTCGCCACCCCCCATAGGTTGGTTCCCTGTGCCTCTGAACAGCAGAGCCAATAGTTCCCTGTGCCTCTGTCCAGCAGAGCCACTGCAGTGATCCTCGGGTACATGCCTGTCTCCCATCCACACGACAATGTTTCCCTTGAAGAGTGCTCATGAGGGGCCCTGCCTGATTTACATTGGAATCACATTCCAAAGCATAGGGAGTGTCAGGGTCAGGAATCTATCCATTCAGCACGTCCTACTCATCGTTGTGGTTAGGTGTATATCCCTAGAGCATGTGGCTCTCAGGGGCTTCTGTTTAGGTGGAGCATATCCAGCAATACAGGGTTGGACATGGGCCTTGTATGTCAAGCAGAGATCACCTGTGAGTATGCGGCATGCAACTGAGTACAGCTGGTGTTTCGTAGGTTGGGCTGCATAGGTCATCTGTTTGAGGTCAGTAATCCTCTTGGTGTGGTACTGGTTTGGTCATCCAAGCTGTTGCAGTTGTCTTGTAAGGTATATCCCAAATGGAGTGTTGTATCCTTTAATGGGTCTGATATGACATGTGTAGAGTCACAATGGCCCCTCTGATCTGGATGCAAACCCATTAGAGATTAGTGGGGCCATATAGAAGGATATTCTAACCACCTTGTCATTATGGTTATCGAAGGAGAGATTGCTATGTACTGGTGTTTCCGGATCCCGTAATACCTTCTTTGTATGTAGTGGACTAGCACCTATGTGGTAGTCCGTGGGTAATTAGTTATATCCAAAGGGGGATGACTATGCACTTTCAAGCATTCAGCTTGATGCCATGATATTAACACCAGGTATCCATCTCAGTGCGATCCTTCCAGAGGGTGTCTGTAACAGCTGGGGAAACAATTACGTCCCCTAGTTTGCAGTCGTCTGCAAAACATTTCAGCCAAAGCCCTCCTGTGCTTGTTTGTACATCAAAGAAGTATATACTAAACATGAAGGGTCCTAGGACTGAGCCCTGGGGGACAGCAATTGTAACTGGTATACAGTCAGACCTAGGGTATGCAACTCCTACTGTGTGTGTTCTGTCCGTGAGCCACTTTGCAAACCATCACATGATGTAGGGGTTAATGTTCAGGCGGATTGGTATGTTGATAATACCAGAAGGATGAGTGGTGTTGAAAGCCTATGAGAGAGCTAGGTAGGCTGTGTGGATCTCCTTACCCTCATCTAATGCCTTGGTCACTGTCTCTAAGAAGCCCACCAGGTTTAAGAGGCATGGTCTGGCCTTAACAATGCCAAACAGGGAGGGGTCAAAGGTTGGGGGGTACCCAATGTCTCTGACAGTGATCCATGATGTGCACCATAGCCTTGCAGACCAGGCTAGTCAGGCTTATAGGGAAATATGTCCCGTGGTCCATTGTGGCACCACCCTTGTGGAGTGGGATAACTGTTGCTGTGTGCCATTCAGGGGGCACTATGCCCAATGTGCGGCTATAATTGAACATGATGCATAAGTGAGGAGACAGTACGATCCGAAGTTCATGTAAAACGCAGCCTGGGATGTTGTCCAGTCCCATGGATGCTGTAATATTGCCTTCAGAGTGTGCAGCTTTGAGAGGGATCTGCCAGGATGTTGCCAATATACATTGTTTCTGTAATGTTCGTGCCTTTGTGCTGTGACTCGGAGCAGATCTGGTTGTTGACATCGAGGCTCTGTGGCTGTTGTTGGTATTAGTTGCGTTAAAGTTTTCATAGCTAGCTTTGGAGGATCATATAAGGGATCTCACCTTCTTACTGAGGCTGGCCAGGGATCTGCTCCACGCATGGTACTGTACTCTTGTTTGCAACAGTGTCTTCTTCCTGTAGTACAATATGTTTATGGCAGGGGACCACCAGATTGGTTTAGTTAATTATGAGAATAGCGTCCTGGTTCTGTTTGTGATAGCACAATCCATGCACTCCTGTAAGTGCTTATAGAGTGTATTTGTGTAGGATTCAGCAGTTGCAACAGTACTGTCCATCTGCATGGGTGTCATGACGTCTACCACGTCTGCCTTAAGAAGCATGTAGTTGGCCTTGTAGACATATTAAACTGTGACTCGCTTAATGGGGGGTAGGTCCGGGATGTGGATATCAATGGTGTTCAGCACATGGTCTGATCGGACCAACGAGGATTTGGTTATATGTGTGGAGCACCAGTCACTCATGTTGGTAATGACTAGGTGTAGGATATTGTTGCCCTGGTGGGTGTGTGGATATGTTGAGTCAGGGAATTGTTGTTTATGAATTCCAGAAACCGTTGAGCTAATGTGTTGGTACACGAGTAGTTTTCCCAGTTAATGGTGGGGTAGATACAGTGAGGCTTATGTGATGAGTGCGGTGTTGTTAGACTATGTACCTTCTCCACATGACAGTCAGGCTTGGTTGGAGAGACCTTTACCTCCAGTTTGGCTAGATGAGTGCATCTCTCACAGGTTGTAGTGTTGTGTGGTAGGTGGAGAGGCTTGTCTGTGTACATGAGGCAATGTGTACATTGCCTCAAGATGTCCAGATTCATCAGATAGACAGGTGAGAACACTGGCAGTTGACTCTTGGACATGCCTGAATATAGAACTACATCCACCTAGACAAGTGAGGAAAGTGAGTACAACAGCTACATTACTTTATGCAAGTGAGAAAATTATGTACAAAACCTGTTCACCCGTGCCTGTAGGTGATGTGGAAGATTGAGTGCTATAGTAATCATTAGCTTATGTACTGTTTACAAGTCTTGAACAAGTGCTTAGCATGAATAAGCAATCCAGATAGGGTCTTGGATAATATAAAAGTACAGCCCCATCCCACCAACAGGAACAAAAGCATATATCCATGTACACCACAGGGCCCCTGTATCCACAACTATGCAGGTACAAGCTGCACTCAATCTGCATGGGACCTGCCCACATCACAGGTTGTATCATACACATATGGCAAAACAAGATGCTGTCCATGTACACATCATGTAAAACATAGCTCCATGTCAGGTTGTGTACACACTGAATGGTGCACACCAACAGGCATCACAACCCAACAAAGGGGGAGATACCACTGATAATGGGAAGTACTGCACTATTACCCTGCTGAGTCTGGTCTGAAAGGCCATGAACCTTGATCACTTAAGTGATGTCAGCAGTACAGATGTAGATGACAGTATGGTTGATGTCACACTGCATATCATAACCTTGCCAGGTCATAGGACGTCATCACCCATACTGTGTACCACCTACACTCGGTATACTAGATGTACATTCTTATGTCACAAGAGTGTTTAGCAACAGGACTGCTGGCAGAAACAACACTACAGAAGGTGTCTGAATAATACGTGATCATCACACCAGTGGCAGCTACAGTATGTCAGGGTTAATGAATTCTATTCCCCCTCATTGTAGTCCTTACCTCACAGACAAACAGAAGGCATCTGCCTATTGAAGTATGTGAATGACTATGACCTAGGAGCAATAGCTGACTCGCATTGTCACCCCTATGTTAATAACCCTGTACCCATGAACTACCACCTAGGCAGCGGTCATCATAATGGACACTTGTGTGTGAGGGTTGCAGCTGGGCAGTTGTCTTTCCTGTGATAGCTACGTCACCACACCCATCAAGGAGTCATATGTGGCAACCCTATTAATAATAGGGTACCATTCATGACTATAGAGATCATTGTCCAGCCATACAGACCACTCAAGTGACCGATATCAGATCACATATTTCCTTTAAGGGGTATTGGCCATGTGCAGATGGCCTACACCAGCCTTTCCATTCCCCATCTCCACTATGTAGGATGATGCATACCCTGAATAAATCCATGTCCAACCCCAGTGATGTTGGACATGCTACACATACTCATCCTGATCTCAAACACATACTTCATGGACATCCACCTACCACATGCTGGACAGATCCTTGTCCCATACACTTGACATATTCCTGCCATACTATGCATTCCTGTCTGTCAAAGCTGCACATCGCTCTCCTCTCAGACATGGTGTGATGACCGCATGATAATGCATGGTATATGTATCATTAACCCTGGGAGGATCAGTAATGTGGCACTGCTCCCCCTGGACCCACAGACCCACCTGTCGGATACTGCCAGGTAACCTTTCATCCTAGATGCATACATGGCCCATGGCATATAGACCACTAGTTGACTTTGACTGTACATGTCATAGTTGATATCCATCCCTGCAAATACCATCTGGCTAGCCAGTGTCCCATGTGTATCACATGTGCAGCACAGGTGATACATGGCAGGATGTTTCATCGCTGCACAGTGCCATGTAGATGTGTATGGCAGAACACATACATGTAAAAACTTTATGTGAGCATGTCTGCAGGGTCACAGGTCATGTCTGTTAAGGCAGTGTAAGTCTTTATATGTGACATATACACTGTATCAAGGTCGACTGCATTAATGTGGACACATCCAGCCATGTGCTAATAGGTAGGAATACCAGTACAGGCAAACAGACATGCCCACATCAAGACAGCAACCACATGGAGTGTGTGCAATGTAATCAGGTGACACACACACACACACACACACACGCACACACATATATATGTTGATAATATCCACTCAACACTGAGTGTCACATGTGTGTGGCACAAATACGTCAGTGTCATGTAGGTTTGCAAATACAACTATTTAAACTGAAGTAATGCAATACACATGTATGTTCAGCTGTAGCTCTGTATGTCTTTGAGGTACTGTGACCTGTCTCCATCATTATGTCTTCCAGGTATGCCATGTGTAAGGCTTCCCCCTTTACACGCTTGGAGGATGAGGCCCTCATCCCATACCTAGTTGATAATCACGACATTCTGTTCAGCCGTGTGCCACAGGATGCACAGCAGCGGGATGCCCTGTGGATGGAACTTCACAGGAGGGTTAATGATGTGAGTGGCCACAGCCGCACATACCAGTAGGTGTGCAGACACTGTAAGACCTCATTAGACAGGCAAAACAGCGTGTGAATGCAATTGCCAGGGAACAAGGTGCAACAGGGGTTGGACCACCAACCCAGCCCCCACTCACACGTACCGAGGAGCTACTGGCCAATCTGGGGACACCTGCAGAACCATATCCACAAGCCTTAGCTGATATTGTGGAGGTGGGTGCCTCTCAACCACAGAGCCTGGAGTTGCCTAGCAAGTCAGTACTGCACCTATAACAACTATATTCCATATAGCTGCATGTGTCACTGTACAATATGTAATGTAACATCATATGCAAGGCATATATACACACATGCCACATACTATAGTATGCTACTTTGTGTATGCACGCATGTGCATACACCATAGTATAGTCAAATGTACTAGTGTATGTTTTACGCACATTGCTCCCTGTAGCCTTTATACAGGGATGGATTATGCTCATACTGTTGTGTTACTCCTATTTAGGTACCTCTGGCATTCTGCAGCGACAGCAGCTTGTTGCAGGTCAGAGTGTTATTATTTATCAGGAACCATAATGCACAAATCTATCTGCCATGTGGCCATTCACAACATGTACACATAATGTATGGTCCTGTCACAATATACAGGTTGGTCTTGCAATGCATCACAATGACTATCCATGTGCCACACTTACAAACTATGAGAATCATCTCACCGACATGAATCCTCACAAACCTTATTGCCAGATGTGTTGACAGCAGTGCATACAATGGTGGAGGTGCTGTTCACTTTATGAATGTACAAAAGATTTGATCTAAACATGTGGTGAATACAAACAGTACTACACAGTGGGCTGGAGTATTGCTAGCACACAGGTTTCACTGGTGTGGATCATAGCCCTGTTATGAATGTCATACAATGTGATGTTCTATCTTGGCATGTCCATGACATCTATTGGCCTGGCTGCTACACTGCCTACCTAACCTGAAAACATATCCCACATACCACCCTTTATCTGCATAACCCTGTTGTCAGTGGAGCATATATATCATATGGGACAACACAGACATGTGAAATAGATGCCCATCACTATAATTTGGATGACACATGTACACACATGGCCATGGAGGATGGCCAGAGATATGGAGCAATACACACACTAAAAGTGTTGTGCTTGTGTGTACACCCTGTCATACAATGGCTACACATGGTTCGGCCATGGCCTTTATATAATGGTCATAATATAGATGTGGAATGCTAGACATCCTATAGGCCTGTGCACATCTTGTGTAGGCGTAACATCAATCCACCACATAGGATGTGTTGAACATCTTGAGGGTGTTGCAACATGACAGCAGTTACCTGTACAGTATTCACAGCAGGCCACAGATACAGTGCATTCCCATTGCTGGTGATGGACATAGATGCCATACTAGCTCCTCGTGTGTGTGTGTGTGTGTGTGTGTGTGTGTGTGTGTGTGTGTGTGTGTGTGTGTGTGTGTGTGTGTGTGTGTGTGTGTCTGTGGTACACAGATGTCATGTGGGACATGGTGTACTGACGTGTTTGCCATGTCTGCCCATAGTTGCCAGGCTGCAGCAATATGGTTGCAGATATGCAGGGGTGTCATCCATATACCTATCAGTGACCTATGTCACAATGTCCACATCATGGTTTAGTGTGTATACATCTCAGTGACGTGGGTCATATTCCACAGTATATATTTTTTGTATTTGAACACAGTCATGGCTATGAACCCTGTCTGTAACTCACGCTGTATAGCACTAGAGACTCTTCATGATTCCCTGCAATGGCCTTGCACATTGGCTAAATTTGCAGTATATCTGTAGGGTGGACAGACAACACTGAATTGGTACACCATTGCCTCACTGTATATTCGACAGGACACCATTGCGTTAAACATGTATGCATGTCATTGCACACATCAGCAGATCACATGTCATACTACATGTGATTATCAAGGCCATATGCCACACATCAGGCAGGTGTACTGTTAACCTGTACTGGTCCACATGGTGTAACCCGCATGGATGTATGCTAACCACTACTATGATTGTGTAATTTGCATGCCGTCTGCTATAACACATGCATGCTGTGTGCAACCTAGGGATGAATGATAACTACCACTATTATTGTCTGTGCTGCATGCTGTCTGTTGTATCACATACATGTTGCATGCCTTCTGTCATATTACATATGTGTGTGTGTGTGTATCTGTTGTATAGATTGTAATGTACAGTTCTTGTCTGCCCTCACAGCTGATGTAGGTGCATTACCCTCCTGCGGTACATCAGATGTTAGTGTCCCCACAGACTCTAGCAGTGATAATGAACATATGATTGGGTCACAGCAAGAGTTGTCAGGGGCTGAAACTGTGCCATTGGTTGCCATTCCATTTCTATCCACCTCATCCCACACACAGATCCCATACCTGCACATACCCCATCACCAGTGGCCATAGAGAAAGGACAGTTGGTGTGTGGTAGCTTGGGACAGAAAAGTGTGGGGGCTATGGAAGGTGTGCCTGCACACCATGGTGTCAGCCAAACTAATGGTGGTGCCACACACAGGCACATGGCCAGTGCTGCTTGTAGGAGGACCTCTGGCCTACATGCTCCTGCACGACAGAGCACAGCAGCTGGTGTCACCAGATGCATGTTTTAGGCTGTAATGGAGGCACAGGCATGTGCTGAATGGTGCATCAGAGGCTACAGAGGGCTGCTGTCCATTCTTTAAACAACAGCATCCAGACAATGGTAAATGCTCAACAGCAGATTGCTGATGCTTTGGATAGACGGTTGGGTGACATTGTTGGAGTCCTTGACCGTGGCATGACAATCCACAAGTGTGAGCTGTCTGTGTTGGAACATCTGGTAGGAGTGAGGCATTAGGCATGTGGATGTAGGCCTGCTACATCACCTGTGTCAGGTCTACGTGTACGAGCTACCTCACATGCCTGCACCCATAGTGGCGGTAGCAGCAGCAGTGCATTTGGTGCTGTGCTGTCCACACCACAACACAGCAGGCCACGTGCATGTGGCCTGGGACGGTCCCAACAGGGACATGGTTCCAGTGGACTAGTGACATCAGACAGTACCCAATCTGCAACTCTGTCTGGTAGTGCCCGTGCAACCCCTATCAGGCACTGGTCACATCCCGTGGTCAGACACTGTGAACTGTAAAACCTCGCCTGTACAGTCTGCAGCTGTCAGAAATACCTCTGTGTAGGCCAGACACATGGGAGAACTGCGTGCAGACATACACACACACACTGGACACATATGTAGGGCACCGCAACACACACATGCATAACATCCACACACACACAGTTAGATCAAAGGCCCAAACCCATACACAAGATGTCATCCAATGGTGCAGCCTAGGCCTCTGGCAAAAATTAAAACCCTGTGTATATGATGATGCCTATGCTGCATCCCTGACATCCACTCCATCGATGCAGGGACATGCTCATAAGGTCTGATGCACAGGGTGAACAGACTGGGATGATATGTGTAGTCTACAAATGTTGAGGACTGTTGACATTCAGCAGATATACCATGTAGCACAGGTGTACAATACTGTTAACAGTATGTGTCCTGTGTAACAACAATAAATGCATGTTGTCATGTTGTTCTGCTGTCCTTCTTCAGGTCTAATTGCATGTGCCGGTGGATGTCAGTGTTTGCAGTTAAGTGTCCGATATGCCAATGTGGACTACGTACAGGTATGTATGAATATACCAGCATGCACTGTGTAGCTGCCACATAAGAGTGAGAATGTCCCACGTTACAAACACGTCTACCATTCCAAGAGCATGATAGCTGTGTATTAAGCTAATTTGGCCACAGACGTGACATCCATAAAGGGTGACATCACAGGTACAGTTACATGGAATGGTGAGGTAAGAGAGTGGTCTAGCTGATTACAAGGGTAGAGGCCAGTGGGAAGTGTGATGCCTCAATGGGAATCAGTAATACACGTTCCCATGACAGGATGCCAACACACAACTGCACCCACACACTCAGCTTTTAGACACACATGTATTCAGTGACACTGTAACACACACACACACACATACACACACAC
Source organism: Protopterus annectens (assembly GCF_019279795.1). NCBI lineage: Eukaryota > Metazoa > Chordata > Ceratodontiformes > Protopteridae > Protopterus > Protopterus annectens. Next base: position 214,560,521 of record NC_056729.1, on the reverse strand, counting down.
ACACACACACACACACACACACACACACACACACACACACACACACACACACACACACAGCTTCACTGACACAGTAACACAAACTCGCACACAGTTGGTACTGGTGTGCTGAGGACCCCAAATTATGTGCAAATCATCATTACAGTACTGTGCACCTACATGAAGCACCACAGAGGATACACATGTACAGGTAGTCTGTACAGCCTGTGATCGGGGACATCAACACGGATAGTTGAATGCATCGCCTGGATGGTGGGGGGGGTCCTACCAGTTCAATATGGTAACATACATCCTCAACCCAAGGACCAGTCAGCCCTACATACACACACTGTGGCATTCAGTAATTAATACACCTATGTTATGCACATACAGATAGCTCACATGTGTGGGATGCACACCCCTGCCTATGTCCTGCTGTGTATTAAGCTAATTTGGCCACAGACGTGACATCCATAAAGGGTGACATCACAGGTACAGTTACATGGAATGGTGAGGTAAGAGAGTGGTCTAGCTGATTACAAGGGTAGAGGCCAGTGGGAAGTGTGATGCCTCAATGGGAATCAGTAATACACGTTCCCATGACAGGATGCCAACACACAGCTGCACCCACACACTCAGCTTTTAGACACACATGTATTCAGTGACACTGTAACACACACACACACACACACACACACACACACACACACACACACACACACAGCTTCACTGACACAGTAACACAAACTCGCACACAGTTGCTACTGGTGTGCTGAGGACCCCAAATTATGTGCAAATCATCATTACAGTACTGTGCACCTACATGAAGCACCACAGAGGATACACATGTACAGGTAGTCTGTACAGCCTGTGATCGGGGACATCAACACGGATAGTTGAATGCATCGCCTGGATGGTGGGAGGGGTCCTACCAGTTCAATATGGTAACATACATCCTCAACCCAAGGACCAGTCAGCCCTACTTACACACACTGTGGCATTCAGTAATTAATACACCTATGTTATGCACATACAGATAGCTCACATGTGTGGGATGCACACCCCTGCCTATGTCCTGCTTTATACATTGCAGTCTGCACAGATATGTACACTAGTGTACAGGTGAGTGAGTAACAACTGTGATATATTCCCCATAATATGTGACAAATATGGACACACACGCAACCACACATGCCAGTACTGTGACTCTCAGACCTGCCTAGCTCATATTATGCATGTCAGATGTACAGCAGTATTGCACTCATTACAAACTGTACTGATGCTTCCTGTGCCAACAGTGCTGATATATGCACTAGGGATGTCATATCTATTAACAGGTGTCAAGTGATTTACCTTCACTATCACCCTGACCACTGTCTAAGTTGTGTGTTATGTCTTCCAATTAACAAAACTATTGCTTACCAGTTACACAGGATATTGTAGGACTGCTTGTGATACACCTGTGAGCTGTCCATAGCAAACATCCATCTGCAAAGATGCCCCGCCACTTAGTTATTTCAACACATCTGTCCAAACATGTGGTGCATCTTTCTGTACATTCAGCATATCACCATATACAGCTGGCAATGTTGAGTCTGCATTGCAGCTGCATGATGTACTAGGATACACACCACCTGCATACATCAGCAACTGCACACACATGTTATCTGAACGCACAACACTATGTGTACAGGTGTGTAGGTCCTACAATCCTGACATTTGGTCATGTTTGTAGGTATTGCAATTGGCAGATATGTGTAATAACATACATGACACATGGACTGTTGTATGATATGATGGGTGACCGGTACAGAGGGGATGTTACCTCTGTCAACATTGATATCACACCTTATGTACTGTTAGCATTCAGCAGCCATGGACCTACATTCCATGTGCATGTGTGTAATGGCTGTAGCCACCTGTTTGCACAAAGGACTACAACAGCTATGCTATTTGCATGTATGTTGTGTGTGTGGCATGTACATACCCAGGGCAGGTACATGTATGTCATATCCATACATGAGGGTGTGTACTGGTGTACAGCAACAGACATCTGCTAATGGTGGACAGTACTGAGGGCCCTTGGTATGTGTACAGCTGACCTGGTCACAGACAGTGGTATCATTGCATTGCATAACACATGATGCAACTGTGTGAGTACATGGGTACTGCCTACAGTTTATGTAGAGCTTAGTACAGTACACAGGTCAAGGGTCACATGGTGGCGTACCCATCTGTCATACAACATGTATGGTTGCATGGTGGTGGTCCGAGGGCATGGTGGTGTTTGCAGTTTACATCATAGAATGCAGCATGTGACACTGTGTCCTGCACATGGCTCATCTGTGATGCCTTTCGTGGGGGGACAGGTCAGTACATGTGAGTGGCCTTTATGTATGTGGGTACACCACCTGGAGCGATCCGTGCCTGTGTTATGGTCCACATGTCTGGTTCTGAGGTATATGGTGGTAGTGCTAGGTTCTGAGGTATATGGTGGTAGTGCTATTGTGCACTACAGAGATATCAGCCAGGTGCTCCTCACTGCACAGATATCAGTACTCTCCATTGTTGGATCTACAGTGGCCAGCTGTGAATATGGACGCTACACATCTAGCACTGGTTAACATAAGAAAACAATGCAGTTGTCCTGTAGGTGTATGGGAGTTAACCTGTGTTTAGGACATTTGCCTTGGAATGGCACTGTGTAGGTGGATGCAACTTGGGTAATATCCACACTCCCTTGTATCATGGATGCATGTGATATGTGTCAAAGGCCTGCCTACCGTCAGCCATGTCATCCCAGAATGACAGCTGATTTGTTAAAGACCGGTGTCAAATATATGTAGGGCAGCGTTCCCGCTAACAATGACAACCACCAACACCAGAGCCCATTACAATGTGTTATTTATGTCTACCTGTAATAGTATGGCCACTGTGGCCCTCCGTGTTTTGCATCAGAGTGCATCCCCGTCAGCCCTGTGCTACTAGGAGTATGAGCATGCCCAGTATATCCTTGTGTAGTTGGACACATAGTAGTGCATTTTGACCAGCCCTGTGCTACTAAGTGTGTGAGCATGCCCCCTGTGCTATTAAGTGTATGAGCATGCCCAGTATATCCTTGTGTAGATGGACACATAGTGCATTCTGAAAAGCCCTGTGCTACGAAGTCTATGAGTATGCCCAGTATAACATTGTGTAGATGGACATAGTGCATTCCGAACAGCCCTGTGCTACTGTGTGAGCATGCCCAGTGACACCTTGTGTTGGTTATGTGCCTCTGTGTATGGGCATGGTCAATGTAACCCTGTATAGTGGTAGTAGTCATCCATTCCAGAGATGGGCATACCCCAGGTCAGGATGGATTCACACTTTAAACACACAGGTTCACAGATATGTGCATCTTAACTGCCAGCATCCCTGTTGATGTCCACATTCCCAGACGGTCATAATGACAGCCTTTTCATGTGTATTCTGTGTGGTGTGATTTGTATATATGTAGTATTGTAATAGTAATATGTAAATAGGCAGGTGTTCTGTACCTAACACTGACGTGTGTGTGTGTATGTCTGTCCCCATTTGCTGGCGGACTCTAACTTGCTTTTAGACTGGCCACACTCCATAAATTTCTTATACCCACTGTTAGCAAGGCCGATGATGTCACCCATGTACAAATACACCTCTGGGAGGGCTGTGTCCCAGTAATCTCGGTAGCACGCTCTGTAACTGCGTAAAACTGTAGTGTAATAATTTAGTTAGGTCGGTGTTCTACTCCCACAGTTGCTGTGTGTGTGTGTCTCTCCACGTTTGCCTGAGGACTGAGTAATTCCTTTATACTGCTCACACTCCATACAGTTCCTATACCCACCGTTAGCAAGGCAGATGATGTCACCCATCTACAAATACACCTCTGGGAGTGCTGTGCCCTAGTAATCTCGGTAGCACGTTCTGTAACTGTGTAATGCTGTAGTGTGATAAGATAGTTAGGTCAGTGTTCTATTCCCAGCCATGCCAACTGTGTGTGTCTCCGTCTGCCTGGGGAAAGAATAATGCATTTAGACTGCTCACACTCTATACAATCACTATTGCTGTCTTTGCCAATGCTGATGATGTCACCCACCTAGAAGTACACCTCTGGGAGTGCTGTGTTGCAGTAATCTCAGTAGTGCATTCTGTAACTGCATAATGCTGTAGTGTGATAAGATAGTTAGGTTGGTGTTCTAATCCCAGACATGCTAACTGTGTGGGTCTCCATCAGCCTGGGGACAGAACAATTTATTTTTTTTATTTTATTTTACATTTGTTTACCAGGCTAGTCTAACTGGATACATGTCCATTTTCAGTAGAGGCCCGGGGAGATAAGCTCCTAGATAGGACAATTTAATTAACACAATCACAACTAATGACACATGAGACAAATACAAACTATTTACAGTACCTATTTCAGGTTATCACAGTAATATTTAGAGTGAAGAATACAGGCATAACAAAGGAATGCTAATACAATTAAGGTATGCTAGAGATAGTTTAGTCAAATTAGTTTAATAAGGAGGTGTTGATGTGTGTGAGTAGTCAGGGCAGGAAGAGAAAAGTATTTGGAGACACATATAGACTAGTCAGGTTTGGAGCATGGGCATAACCAGTGAGTTTTGAGGAACAATTTTAATTTATTTTTGAAACAGGATAGTGAGGGAAGTGTGGAGAGTTCATTTGGGAGGAGATTCCAGGCTTTTCCTACTATATTAGAAAAAAGAGATTCACCAGCCTTGTTGTTTGTTTTAGTAGTATGTATTAGAAGTTTCTGAGAAGACCTTAAGGATTCCAAGTTTTTATAGGGAGTGATAAGTGTGGACAGAATATGTGTTTTGGAAGGTTTGTAAAGAGTGTTGTGGGCTATAGTTAGTTGATGGAATTTAATTAGATTTTGAAGTTCGAGCCATCCTAGTTGCTTTAAATTAAGGCAGTGATGGGTTCTAAATGGGTTGCCTGTTGCAAATCTTGCAATGTTATTGTAGGACATTTCCAATTTGCTAAGATTATTTTTAGATAGGTTAGTAAAAATAGGAGAGGCATAAAGAAGAGAAGATATTAGATGAGTGTGTGCTATAGTGGTTCGAGCTGAAGGTAGGAGAAAGGATTTTATCCTATAGAGAGAGCCTAGTTTTTTGTTGACTGTTTTTATAGTGTTGTTAATATGGATGTCAAAGTTCAGATTATTGTCAATGGTGACACCTAATAGTCTGGTGGTTGGATCAGGGGATATAATAGTGTTATTGGTAGAGTTTACTGAGAAATCCATTGGGAGGGACTTCTTAGTAGGAGAGAAAAGGAGGAACTTAGTCTTTTTGGGGTATAGGAGAAGGCATCTATCTGTGAACCATTGCTCAACTGTATTAAATACTTGTTGGGTAAGATAGAGAAGTTCTGGAGAAGAGGGGGCTGAGCATATCAGTGTAGAGTCGTCCGCATATTGTATGCATGTAGCTTGGGGGATGGCAAGGTAAAGGTCATTGATGAATATGGAAAAAAGTAGAGGTCCAAGGATGGAGCCTTGAGGGACACCCAGGTTGACGGGCAGGTAGGTAGAGAGAGATTTGTGCCAAAGTACGGCCTGTTGTCTTTCATCAAGGTAGGACTGGAACCATTTTATGGAGAATGTATCAAGTGACAGGGATTTTAGTATTTTGATGAGAATTTGGTGATTTACCATGTCAAAAGCTTTAGACAGGTCAATAAATAGGGCTGAAGAGAGTTTGTTTAGGTTGCGTTTTTTGTTGATACAATCTGTGAAGGAAAGAAGGGCAGTAGTAGTGCTATGTGAAGGTCTAAAACCATGCTGACAGTTGGCTAGTAGGTTATTTTGTGTTAGATGGTCAAGTAACTGTCTGTGAATGCATTTCTCCATGATTTTTGCCAGAGGTGAGAGGAGGGTAATGGGGCGGTAATTGGAGAGTTCAATGGATAGACCTCCTTTGTGGAGGGGGATAATATGGGAAATTTTCCATAGACTTGGGATATAACTTTCAGTAATAGTTCTATTGATTAGGATAGAAATAGGATAGGCAATGGCTTTGGCGAATAGTTATAGGAATTCAGCAGGTAGTTGGTCTGCTGAGGGGGAGCATGGTTTCAGTTTCTGTAAAAGAGTTTGAATATAGGATGTTGGTATGGGTTGAAAGTGAAAAGTAGGGGCTGAGGTTGATTCATTGGAAGTTAGAGTGAAGTTATTAGGTGATAGTTGACTAGCTAGTGTTTGTATAGCATCAGTAAAAAAGGTAATAAAAGCATTAGCTATATTCATTGGTGTTTTGTCTTCAGTGTTTTGAGGGTTTGGAGTAGTAGATTGCCCAGGATGGAGTAGTTGGTTGATACTTGACCAAAATTTCTGCGGCTTGTTAGGAATGGCTTGTTGGGATTGCAGGTAGGTTTTTTTTGTCAGATAATATAGCTTTTTTAGTTTCATTTCTTAGTTGTCTAAATTTTTGTTAGTCAATAGGGTTTTTAGTTTTCCTCCAATTTGCCCAATGTTTGTTTCTCTTATTGATTTTATGTTTGGTTTCTTTTGAGAGCCATGGAGCATGTTTGCTTTTAATTCTAATTAGTCTGCATGGGGCAGGGTGTTTGAGGATGGCAAGGAAGTTGGAGTTAAAGTAAGTTACGGCTTCATCTAACGGAAGGTTTTGTAAGGGTAACCAGTTGCATGCTCGTAGTTCCATCTGGAAAAGTTCAGGGTTAAAGTTATTTTTAGACCTGATGTTTTTAACAGATGTTGGGGAGGGAAAGTTGATTTTATGTCTGATGATATAGGTAAGAAAGTGGTCACTTAGATCATCAGGGAGGGTTCCTGAGTCATAAATGTGAGGATGATGGTTTATGAGAATCCAGTCTAATAAGCTTGATTTCTTGTTAGATTTATTTATCCTGGTAGGGGAGGTAATGGTTTGGGAATATCCATATAGGTTAATATGGTTAGTGGGGAGTCTGCTGCAGAAGCAAGTCCAGTCAATATTTGTGTCACCTAGGATAATGGTTTCTTGGGGTAGGTTTTGGGAAAGCCAGCAACGTAAATTTTCCATAGTAGTTGTGTTATTACCAGGAGGTAGATATATACAGATAATATAGATGGCTTTGGAATTGTTAAGAGTAAGTTTAGATATAAGAATTTCTGCACTGGAGTCTAAAGGTGGTTTGCAGTTATAAGTGGTTAATTGTAAGCTAGGTTTGTATAGGATAGCAACCCCTCCACCTTTCTTGGATGTACGGTCTAGTCTCAGAATATTATATCCAGGTGGGATGATTTCATTATCTTTGGTTACTGGTTTTAACTATGTTTCTGTTAAGCAGAGAATATCAAATGAATAGATTTCAATTAGAGCTTGGAGGTGAGTAACTTTATTATTTAGACTGTGTATATTAAGATGAGCAATTAAAAGGGAGTTTAATGGTTTAGAGAGGGCTTGGGTAGTTGATTCTTTGAGGTTGATGAGAGAGATAGGAGTTGTTAGGGGGCCTGGGTTAGGGTGGATGTTGCCATCCTTTAAAGAGAGTAGCATGCTTAGATAATATGGGTTGGGTAGTCTGCTGTATAGTGATAGACATTTTTTGGGGTTTAGATTGCTGTATTTTGTGTGTAGTGTTCTATGATATTTCGGAAGTATGTAGCTAGATGAGGATGTTATATTAGCATGGATAAAATGTAAAGGTGAATATGGAGAGTTGGTTTCTTTTTTGGGATAGTTTTGGTTTGGATCTAGTGGATTTTCAAAAGAGGTGAATAGATGCTTTTAGACTGCTCACACTTCGTACAATCCCTATCGCCTTCTTTGCCAATGCTGATGATGTCACCCACCTAGAAGTACACCTCTGGGTGTGCTGTGTCCCAGTAATCTCAGTAGTGCATTCTGTAACTGTATAATGCTGTAGTGTGATAAAAGAGTTAGGTCTGTGTTCTAATCCCAGCCATGCCAACTGTGTGTGTGTGTCTCCATCTGCCTGGAGACAGAATAATACTTTTAGACTGCTCATACTCCATACAATCCCTATCTCCGTCTTTGCCAGTGCTGATGATGTCACCCACCTAGAAGTACCTCTCTGTGTCCCAGTAATCTCGGTAGTGTGTTCTGTAACTGCGTAATGCTGTAGTGTGAAAAAATAGTTAGGTCGCTGTTATAATCCCAGCTATGTCAACTATGTGTGTGTCTTCATTTGCCTGCAAACAGAATAATGCTTTTAGACTGCTCATACTCCATACAATCCCTATCGCCCTCTTTGCCAATGCTGATGATGTCATCCACCTAGAAGTACACCACTGGGAGTGCTGTGTCCCAGTAATCTCGGTAGTGCATTCTATAACTGTGTAATGCTGCAGTATGATAAGATAATTAGGTCTGCGTTCTAATCCCAGCCATGCCAACTGTATATGTGTGTCTCCATTTGCCTTGGGACAGTATAGTGCTTTTAGACTGCTCACACTCCATACAATCCCTATCGCTGACTTTGCCATTGCTGTTGATGTCACCCACCTAGAAGTACACCTCTGGGAGTGCTGTGTCCCAGTAATTTCGTTAGCGCGTTCTGTAACTGCATAATGCTGTAGTGTGATAGAATAGACAGGTAGGTGCTCTATTCCAAGGCATGACAGGTGTGTGTATTTGGCATTCATATCCTATGTGTTGGTGTCTGTGAGTGGCTAGCTACTGGATGTGTTATGAAGTGTTTTTTGTTGTTTTCCTATATAGTGGGAATAAATGTCACAATCGGCCAAGAGACTGGGTTGGCTAGACATACACATACATTCGGCAATAAGTCTGGTGAGTAATGTCACCAGCCCTAATCTTAACCTTAATACAGTCTGTACCCATGTGATGCACAGAAACACACTTGCCTTGATATTAACACCAGTACAAAATGCAGGAGGCACATGTAGTTTCCTTTTCATTCTTGAATAATGCTTTGGTGACACGTGGTCTGCTGTTGAGATATATATTCTATATCAATGTATGTGTGTGTATATGTATATGTGTGTGTGTGTGTGTGTGTGTGTGTGTGTGTGTGTGTGTGTGTGTGTGTGTGTATATATCTATATATATATATATATATATATATATATATATATATATATATATATATATATCTGTGGACATTAGCACATGATGGAATACATGTCCTATACTGTTGAATGCCTGTGCTGGATGATCTGTACGTGATAACCTCAGATGTAAGTATATCTGCCATGACTTAGTGGTAAAGCACATCATCTGTGGTGTGCAGGTCCCTGTTCCAAGCTGTGCAGAGACCAGTTGTTTTGTTGCTGGGAAGAACAAGGGACATTGCATACGGTGATAGTAAGGTGCTTTTAACCAGTTGTGTGCAGGTCTGTGCGACAGTAAGAAGTGGTTATTTTTGGGGAGTCTCAGTATGGGTCATGTAACTATGCATTAGAAGACAATACTATGCAAACGAGGTGGAAAATAGTGAATCCCGTTTATCCCCAGCGTGTGATGCATGTCCCAAGAGTGAATTTGTATAGATAGCTGGCTGTAGGACTTGAATATAGGTGAAAGCATGGGGGGGGGGGGTTCAGGCATACTGTACGTAGATTGGAGCCCTGTGTCTCGGGATTGCTCCTGGCTTAGCACGCCTAAGCTAGGGGTGTGTCTATACCTGCCTAGTACAATTGGGAGGGACAACAGCAGTGGGAGAGTAGTCAAGGTGAACAACCTGGGCAAACAGGTGATAGTTATCACAATCAGCAGATTACAGGCCCAGCAGACCAGCCAGGCCCAGAACACTATGATAAAGTGAGCAGGCACCTGCCCCTCTGTTTTTCCACACTCTACACCAATGGTGTATACATGCGAGGAAATTTTACCAAACAATCCTACGAAAGGAGAAGGGCTGCAGCAGGCAACATAGACCAACATGTGCAGGAGGCTGAGGGTGGTGAGGATGTGATTGCTACCGGACAACCCTCAGTGAGGAGACAGAGAAGACTGTACAGACCCAGGGTAACCTACCAGGGGCTACATCAGCTGGAGATAGTGGAGTGCTATGGGGTGGACAGAGACCTCCTACAGCAGATTGTTGAGCTGTGCCGGCCACACCTGACACATCAAACAGGCCAAGGGGAACCCATCCCAGTGGATACCAAGATATGTATAGGCCTAGGTATAATAGCCGCAGGTACCTCCCAAAGCACAACTGGAGATATCATGGGGATCTCACAGGCATCTGCATCCAGGGTATTCCACCAATTCCTGGATGCCATGTCACCACATGCCAGTGAGCACGTACAGCGGTGTTGACCAGAAATATGAGTCTCTTCCACCAAATGTCAGACTACCCTGGTGTAGTGGGTGCTATAGTCTGCATGCACGTATGCATCAAAGCACCACCCGGTGAGCAGGGTAGGGCCTACATTAACCACAGGGGCATACCCTCCATCAACTGCCAGGTCGTATGCGATGCCCAGGGCATTATACTGAATGTGTGTGCTGGCTGCTCTGGAAGCTATGACGATTCTGATATATGGCATCTGACGCAGCTGTACTACAGCTTTGCCAATATGGACATCCCCTACGGTCACCTAGTGGGGGATGCTGGGTACCCACTGGAGCCGTGGCTGATGACACCCATTAGAAATGCACACACACCAGAACAATGACACCATAATGAGGCACACGCACAGGCCAGACATATAATAGAGCGTGTGTTTGGGATGCTCAGGTCACGGTTCCGGTGTCTGGACACATCCGGTGGAGCCTTGCATTTTTCACCAGCTGCATGCACCCAAATTGCTATGGTATGTGCTATGCTACACAATATGATCCTGCGGAAACAGCTGCAGCAGGAACAGCATGAGGCAGGGCCGCAAAGCTCCCTACCAGTGCCAAGCCCTGTACAGCTACAGAGTGACTCAGAGAGGAACAACCTGAGCTGGACCCAGTAGGCAGAAGGAGGCATGCCCAGTATGACCTGGACTTGGCAAAGTGGCAATGCATAGCATATGCACTGACACAGTAGGGACCCAGGGAATGTCACCCTCTCTGATTCGCACAGACAGTAAAAAGGATGCCAAACATGACACTACCTGTGCTCAGCCATGTATAGGAAGTGCACTATGTGCCTCCGACATAGGCAGCCCTTCAGCACCATCCTCATTCTGGCACACCCTCAAGGTAAGTCAATCAGCCTACCAATTGGCAGTTGTATTAGAATGTGTTGGCACCTGTAGCTATGGTATGGATGTGAGCATGCAAGGGAATTTGGTCGGCGAATGTTAAGGCAGCAGACAATAGACGTCCATAGTGGCAACATGACATCTGTAGCACATACGGGGGTCACCATAGTAGCAAGTAGTACACAGGGTGTCATAACCCACTGCCGGTAATGGGCTGAACATCATGTGTGTCCATACAGCCCACACAAGTCTCAACCAGATGGACAGGTGTAGACCAACACAGATAAATGCTATACTATGGCCTCTGAATATGCCCTATGGATGCCCCCCCCCTCACAGACCCACACAGACAAACTACAGCAGGCCAGGCAATTGGATGTAGGTTGTGAAGGCTAGGACGTCTGAAACGAATATGTTGGTAATTAAAGCTAAAATCTGGAGTACACTGGTATGCCTCTAGCCAGCACAATATGTAGATCTACACACTGAAATGGAGTACATGACATACCAGTACAGTTGTAGCAAAAGTGTGCAAATGTCAGGTGTGCCCCCCTTTCAACGTACACATATAGCAACAGTCAGGTGCGAGCCCCCCCCGGTGCTGTGTAGGAATGTGGATACAGTCGGATGTCCCCCCACACTGTGCAGAAATGTAGCAACAGTCAATGCCCCATGACCGATGGATACCCTGCAGACACAGCATGCCACCAGTCAGTGCACAACACAGAGGTTGGCGCCACAGTACAGACTATCTGGACATGTAACACATGTGATATAGTTGCCCATACTGGGCATGCTCAAACACATGAAGGTATGATGCCAATGTCAGTCGACAACATGCGAAATGGTCATACTGGGCACGCTCACAAACTTAAACACAAGATGGCCAGGTCTGCAAACACCAGTTGTCCGGACATATCTGCCGGTACATTGCTATACTGTTGGATGACTGTGCTGTATGGTATGTGTGTGGTACTGTCTATTGTCTGTATATTTGCCGAAGTGCATTGGTAATTCACATTAGCTGTCTGAGTAGGGTATTGATACCAACACTTGCAAAGGATGGTTATTTGTTTGCGGCCAGAACAAGCCCATTGGATACGGAGGGAGTAAGGCACATTGAAGCAGTTGGGAGCAGTTGTGCGTGGGTTTGCACTGTGTTAAGCACTGCTGACCTCTGGTTACAGCTTCTTACACTTGGTTAGCCTCCACATTTCTTTACCAGTGCAATACTCGCATACTGGTAGCCAAACACGCTTACACCCGCTCGCTCCCTCACTTGCACATGCACCGACATTGGTGCTTGCATGTGTCACTCACGCTGAGTGGGCGTGATCCCTTGAGATGCCTATTACATTGGACTACATGACTAGAGTATCAGGTATGGCTGACCATTAGGCGACGGCATGCCATTCGACTGTACTGAATTGGCGGCCTGTCCAGTGAGTTAATCATATTATATGCGTGTTCTTCATACAATCTGATCCCATCTGGCTGATACATGGGAATCGATACTC
>NC_056729.1:214520349-214542849 GCF_019279795.1 Protopterus annectens | reverse complement strand
CCTTCACATTTGTTATGACTGCATTATTGTGACCATGTTCATTTATATATATATATATATATATATATATATATATATATATATATATATGTATATATATATATATATATATATATATATATATATATATATATATATATATATATTTATACTGTGAGTTACATATCTGTATATCTGTCTGTACATACGCATACATATACACCTACATACCTATTTACATTTCCCATACTGCTGAATATCCACCATGCATCCCCGCTGGCTTTACCTCCCTATATCCGACGGACATTATTCTGGCCGTCACATAAAATTAGTGGCCCTTGCATGGCTTGGACCCAGAAACAGACACACCTTATTCACTGGTTTGACCACTACACCATCCGTGGTACATACCGCATGGATGGTAGCTAGGATATATGACTTCACTACAGGTATTCAATAGTACTGGCAACAAATGTGACAGTTGGTTGGTGTACATATCTGTACGGACCTCTCAACCACTCAGGGACTAATTTCAACAGTAATTGGGACAAGGCAAGGACAAATCAGGGACAATCATGGACACTTGTAAAATATTAGTACTATTAACTTGAAATGTTGACAGAATCAGAGCATATGTATTAATACTTATTTTCTGAAGTAAAAGATGTCTGTTACTCTTAATTATTGTCATTATTAATTCAGTGTAATTCACCACCTTTCCTCCAAAGGTCACTGGTTTTAGGGGAGATTATGAGGCTTGCCAGTTATTGTGCGAATGCTCTGACCATTGGTAGGGTTGCCACCTTTTCATATGACCAGGATGGGATATATTCAGGACACATCAGATTTTTCATGCCAACACATACCCACGGTCAGTACAGGGTTTAGAACTTTACTTATTTTCCTAGATGTGAGCTTATTCTTGTAGCAGTTTAGTTGCTTATTCTGTTTCTTGTAAGATTTACATATTTTACATACAGAAATAACTGTTTGATGCAACTGTTACATGAAATATGGTACATAATTATTTCCTATAATCACAGGACATTTGCCATTGTATTATTTTTGGTCAGGACACACCTACCCAAACAGGGACTGTCCCTCACAAAGTGGGACAGGAGGTACTCTGCTTTCATCAGCGCCTTAATCACCCTATATCCAACTGCCACTATGCAAATGTGTAAAGTATATATTCTCGATAATGCATGTGGGGAGCCGTGCATCACGGTCAGGTGTTTAATCCTGGGTAGTAGGTTCTGCATGACCGGCTGAAGGCAGAGCAGTCCCATGAACCACTACAGCACATACAACTTGTGTCCAGATGTCTACAGGACTGGACATCATGCCGTGACACCAAGTCTGATGTTTACACAGGATACTTATCCCATGAGGGATATCCAAAAATTGAACAGACCAATAAACTTCGATATTTTTGGATTTACAAAAATGTGATAGGGTTATACATGCAAGGGATACAAAGTTTGCAATCCTGAGACTGCCTTGGGTGAGACTGCCTACTAGATATGAGTAGTAGTCACTATGTGCAAATATGGCTGCGCCAAGCTAACAGAGTGAATATGGCTGGATTTGGTGGACGTTCAGGAATGGGGGGGGGGGTTGTGTGCTGTAGAGGGGATGATGGGTATTCAATTATGCATCCAGGTGTGTTGTGGTTGGATGGCTCAGTTCAGGCCAGACCATTATGTGGGTATGTGCCGGTGATGTTTCTGTACATGTGTATTGCACATTTTAATATTCATATGTTTGTGGGATTGTGTTCTACAGTATGGCCTGACAGGTTGCATTGCAGATGTGTATATTTGTTCTTTGTGTTTCTTTTTGATTCACCCACTGCTCCCTCATACACCTCCAGTTCACCTATTGTGCATCCAACACAGTCTCCCCTTGGCGAATTATTACATTACCGATTCCCCCACCCCCATATTCCACACACTCTATCCATCCCTTCTCTGGTTGATGGCCCATGGCACGGTCAAGGGAACACATTGCATACACTACATATTTCTGGTACCTGTATGGTTGTGAAGACTACCCTAGCATTTTTCACCTTCCACATGCTGTACATCACACACATAGGTACACGCAAATACTTATCTTTCATGACATGGTAGGTAGACCCGGGTAATACCCATTCATCTTTGGCCCATCATGACAAGGATGCCTTGGGCCACAAATGGGCAGATTTTGGGTGAATGCTCTGACCATTGGTAGGGTTGCCACCTTTTCATATGGCCAGGATGGGATATATTCAGGACACACATCAGATTTTACAGGCCAAAACATACCCACAGTCAGTACAACAGATAGTACTTTTGTTTTATGCCTAAATGTAAGCTTATTGTTGTAGCAGTTTAGCTGCTTCTTCTGTTTCATTTACTTGCTTATTCTGTTTCTTGTAACATGTAGGTGTGTTACATATGGAAATAACTATTGTATGTGACTATTACATAAGATGTGGGACATAATTATGTCCTACAATCGCAGGATATTTTATATTTATAATGGTTTTGGTATGGACACAACTGCCCAAAGGGGGACTGTCCCTCACAATGTGGGACAGGTGGTAAACCTGACCATTGGGCTAGACTTAGCTATTGGCGGCACGCTAACACGATGCGTTTCACTTCCACTTGGTATAACTATCAACATTACAATGGAATACGGGCACGGGATTTTAAATGTCATTTGCTCGAGGGATGGCAACTCAATATTCAGCTATGTGCATTTGTGTTTGCTTCTTATTTTTGTATTCGCAAAACTGTCTTGCATTCTTTGTATACATTTCAGTATCCACAGACACTGACAGGTGTGATTACTATTAGAAGCAGGCTGTACTACTCAGCATTTTACGTTGCACATGAACAGCCGACATGTCCACACCTCCGTGCTGCGCTTGGACATGCCCCATGCACTCGCGCACGTTTCCTATGCATGTGGATGTGGCGGCAACGCACTTTCATTAATATGCATAGTGCCATCTCTACGCCACACGGTCGGTGCAAGCCTAACGCTGGTCTTGCACTAAGCTTCATGAATTCCGGGGATAGTGTTCATTTGTAGCTTTTTTATTTTAAGAAGGTAGCGATCTAAATCATTTAACTGGTCATGCAAACTAGCATCATTAGTTCTGGTGTTGCTTAATAAGCCACAGTCATTTTTCAGCCATTCAGTTAATGTAGGTGTATTAAAAGTGCCAATGTTATTGTCAACAGCAGTTTTACCAAAATCATTTACCTCATTATGCCTTGTTTCTGTTCTCAAAGAGTGGATTGAAGCAGTAAAAGCTGCTGCATGTCCACTGGCTCTGTTATTAACAGTTTCTTGCACTCCCATACTATTGGACTGAGTGGGAGTGCTTGGTGTAGAGTGAATTGTCATCTGGGAGAGAGCAGTTTGCACCAAACGATCTAGCCCATTCATTAGTTGCTGTATAAGTATTGTTAGATCCCCCATTGCTCCATTCTGTTGTTTGTTAATTTGTACATCCTCAGTAAGTGAAACGCTGCCAAGATCCACCTCCATACTCAGAAAACAACAAAAAAACACACCAAGGCAAAAATAAAACCAATAATCCAAGAAAAGCAAGGTAGAAGGCAGGCAGGCAAAACATGACCATGAACCCTTCTCCTTAAGGCAACAAAATCCTTTATTGCTAAAACAACAAGATAAGCGTTTCATCTCAGTTTTAGGCAATCAAGCTAGAAAAAAACAAAACTAGATTTAAAAACCAGAAACAAGACACAGATGACATAATTTCCTGCTAACAAGATTAACCATTTGGGCTCCTCATATGGGGGCCTACATGCCAATATTATTATGTTAGAATGGAAGAAGCGATATTTACATCAATCTCAATATTTTTCATTCTGCAAATGTTATATATGATATTTGGACAATATATTCATTTTGTGGGAAGGTCCAAATGATATGGTTGAATCCTTCCTTGATTACATTAATTGTTTGTGTCTTTCAGGTTTTCCCAGTTAGGGGTCGCCACAGTGGAACTCCGGTCCGCTAATGATTGGTAGTGGATTTTTACATACCGGGTTACCAGCCCTGATGCACAACCTTCAACGAAGGCACGCCCCATTCACGTATGCCTCCACACAGAAGACGCTCTAGCTGAGAATCAAACGGGACGTCTTGCTATGAAGTGACAACGCTACCGCAGCACCACCACCACAGTCCTTGATTACATTAATAATATGACCAATTTCTTAAAATTTACATACTCGATAAATACTGAGAGTATTCCTTACCTGGACATTTTATTAATGAAAGATGAAATCAATAATAGTTTTGTAGCTAAAGTTTATCTTAAGAACACTTATTCTAATAGCTTCTTCCATTTCAGTACTTGCCACCCATTTTATCAAAAACGGGAAGTAATTAAGGGTCATTCTGTCAGGGTGGCCAGAATGACTACTGGGTGGGAGACGTTCTTGGAGGAATGCAATATACTCAAACAGATGTTTGTTAAAAGAGGATATCCAGGTAAATAATTAGAACAAACCATGGATGAGGTAAAAAATAGTCGAAAAAGTGGACATTTTTACATATTTCGAGTAATAAGGGTACGATAAAAGTTAATAATTTTATGGGAGATTAATTAAATTTACAGGAGGGAGGTATGACATATTGAGGAAAATAATACTAGTAGGACAAGGACATCTTATCAAAATATTTTTTTTTAACTACATATAATAGGGATGCACATATTATTAGGAATATTTTAATCAAGAATCGGGAGTTTATAAGAAATGACAAGGAAATGAAGGATATTCTGGGAGAAGCTCCCATTTGTGTATACAAAAAAAGTCATTGTTTAAAGAATATGTTTGAGTATAATAAACCTATACAAGGCAAAGGATATATGCACAAATGTGGTTTGTGCAAGTTTTGTAAAATATTTTAGAAACTGAAGTTGTGGAAGTAAATGGGATGAAAATTTGGGTAAAAGGGAAATTCTCTTGTTTAACAGAGAGAGTGGTTTATTGCGCCCTTTGTAGTAATTGCCCATGTTTCTATATCGGTAAAACCGAGCGTAGTTCGAAAATCAGAATAGGGGAACATTTAACGAATATACGTGATGGCCATGAATGCAATGCTCCAGCAAAACATTATGGTATACCCACAGCATGATTTTAAATTTGTAGTATCGGATAATATAACAATTTTGCCTAGGGCTGGTTCCTGGCCATATCTGCCTGAAAAATTGGAATTATCTTGGCAGCTTCATCTTAATTCAATATATTGGGCAGGCTTGAATGAAAATTTGTCAATAAGTTGTCTACTAAAGATAAAAGCATTGAGTAGACACTAATTTTTGGACACTAATATTTGAATATTTATGATGTATTTGCATTCATGGTTCACATATATATATATATATATATATATATATATGTGTGTGTGTGTGTGTGTGTGTGTGTGTGTGTGTGTGTGTGTGTGTGTGTGTGTGTATATTCCTATTTTTACAATTTTATTCATATTTATTTCATATTTATTTCATATTTATTGAATTTTTATATTTATATATTTTCATATACATTTTTAGGATATTAATATGTATTTATAGTATGGGGATACATTACTCTGATTTAATACATATATCTTTTTACTATATATATTTATTTATTTAGGTTGGTTTTGCCTATTTCCATTTAACCACATATATGTTTATTCAATTACTTGCTCATATATTTTATGTGCATTCAGAATTTTTAGTATATGTATTCTATATATTTTATAAGGTAGCGACGAAATATGAGGTGAAGTTCTTGTTTCAAGACATAGTGTTTGATGTTTTTATAACTGGTAAGGTATTGTGCTCTTGGCACTCTGATATTTGTTTTTAATCTTGTCACTTTAAAAATGGTTAATCCAGTTAGCAGGAAATGATGTCCTCTGGGTCTTGGTTCTGGTTTTTAAATCTAGTTTTTTTTTTTCTAGCTTTATCTGATGAAGTCTCTTTGATTGTCTAAAACTGAGACGAAAGTGCTTATCTTGTTGTTTTAACAATAAAGGATTTGGTTGCCCTAATAATACTAGTAGGACAAGGACATCTTATCAAAATATTTTTTTTAACTACATATAATAGGGATGCACATATTATTAGGAATATTTTAATCAAGAATCGGGAGTTTATAAGAAATGACAAGGAAATGAAGGATATTCTGGGAGAAGCTCCCATTTGTGTATACAAAAAAAGTCATTGTTTAAAGAATATGTTTGAGTATAATAAACCTATACAAGGCAAATGATATATGCACAAATGTGGTTTGTGCAAGTTTTGTAAAATATTTTAGAAACTGAAGTTGTGGAAGTAAATGGGATGAAAATTTGGGTAAAAGGGAAATTCTCTTGTTTAACAGAGAGAGTGGTTTATTGCGCCCTTTGTAGTAATTGCCCATGTTTCTATATCGGTAAAACCGAGCGTAGTTCGAAAATCAGAATAGGGGAACATTTAACGAATATACGTGATGGCCATGAATGCAATGCTCCAGCAAAACATTATGGTATACCCACAGCATGATTTTAAATTTGTAGTATCGGATAATATAACAATTTTGCCTAGGGCTGGTTCCTGGCCATATCTGCCTGAAAAATTGGAATTATCTTGGCAGCTTCATCTTAATTCAATATATTGGGCAGGCTTCAATGAAAATTTGTCAATAAGTTGTCTACTAAAGATAAAAGCATTGAGTAGACACTAATTTTTGGACACTAATATTTGAATATTTATGATGTATTTGCATTCATGGTTCACACATATATATATATATATATATATATATATATATATATATATATATATATATATATATGTGTGTGTGTGTGTGTGTGTGTGTGTATATATTCCTATTTTTACAATTTTATTCATATTTATTTCATATTTATTTCATATGTATTGAATTTTTATATTTATATATTTTCATATACATTTTTAGGATATTAATATGTATTTATAGTATGGGGATACATTACTCTGATTTAATACATATATCTTTTTACTATATATATTTATTTATTTAGGTTGGTTTTGCCTATTTCCATTTAACCACATATATGTTTATTCAATTACTTGCTCATATATTTTATGTGCATTCAGAATTTTTAGTATATGTATTCTATATATTTTATAAGGTAGCGACGAAATATGAGGTGAAGTTCTTGTTTCAAGACATAGTGTTTGATGTTTTTATAACTGGTAAGGTATTGTGCTCTTGGCACTCTGATATTTGTTTTTAATCTTGTCACTTTAAAAATTGTTAATCCAGTTAGCAGGAAATGATGTCCTCTGGGTCTTGGTTCTGTTTTTTAAATCTAGTTTTTTTTTTTTCTAGCTTTATCTGATGAAGTCTCTTTGATTGTCTAAAACTGAGACGAAAGTGCTTATCTTGTTGTTTTAACAATAAAGGATTTGGTTGCCCTAAGGAGAAGTGTTTGTGGTCGTGTTTTGCCTGCCTGCCTGCCTTCTACCTGGCTTTTCTTTCTTAGATTATTAGTTTTGTTTTGCCTTGGTGTGTTTTTTTTTGTCATTTTCCGAGTATGGAGGTGGATCTTGGCAGCGTTTCATTTACTGAGGATGTACAAATTAAGGAACAACAGAATGGAGCAATGGGGTGCTTAATACTTATACCACAACTAATGAATCAGTTTGATCTTTAGTAGCAAAGTATCTCTCCCAGATGACAAGTCAATCAACATCAAGCACTTCCACTCAGTTCAATGGTATGGGAGTGCAAGGAACTGTTAATAACAGAGCCGATGGACATGCAGCAGCTTTTACTGCTTCAATCCCCTCTTTGAGAACAGAAACAAGACATAAAGAGGTAAATGATTTTGGTAAAACTGCTGTTGACATTAACAATGGCACTTTTAATACACCTACATTAACTGAATGGCTGAAAAATGACTGCGGCTTGTTAAGCAATACCAGAACTACTGATGCTAGTTTGCATGACCAGTTAAATTATTTAGATTGCTACCTTCTTAAAATAAAAAAGCTACAGATGGACAATATGTTTTTTTAAGGAGTGTTTAAATCAGAAAACGGTTCCAAAAGGCCTTAGGATGTGGCGCTACCTTACTGAGTTAGTGGCAGGCTTTGATTTTCACAAGGACCTATTAGGCCTTTTTGACAGATTTGGATTCAAATATATGCAGGTGGTTATTGACTATAACAATAAAATAATAGACACTTTAAATGCTGAAGTAACAGCAATGGCCAAACTGATTGTACAAAATCCTGCTTTTCCAAATAATAAATTTGACTACTGTCGCATTTTTCGAACTATTGATGAACAGATGTTAATAATTAAAGATAGGAAGATTAAGAAGTTGGCTTGAGATGAAAAAGAATATGCAGATAATTTAGCCTAGCCCTGCCCCCCCCCCCACACACCATCACAGGTATGGCAACAAAACAAAAGAAGTGTTGAACAATACAATAATAGTGATCAGAATGCCAATGGGGTCACTGAATTGGACACTTTTGAAAACAATTTTTTAGATGAAGAACTATACCCACCCCTGAGGCATTCAGAGCAGATTATGAACCAGCAGAGACCCCAACAACAACAGGTGAGGGGTTGATTCAATGCATACCAGGTGAGGAGGGGGCGAATGAACAATAGTGGGACAAACAGGAATTCGTGGATGGGGAGATAGACCTAGTCATACATGAGTCAGCAGAATTGGACAAGACTGGTAGTAGGAATGGTTGTTTGCTGCCACCCTTGACAATGAACTATAATTCTGAAAAGGATTTTAAGGTCTATAATTATTCTGACCTAATTCTTAATGTGACTATGTGTGATTTTTGCTAAAGGCTTTACCTTGGTTCCTGACCGATCAATCATTTTGGTCCACACTATGACGGACTTAAAACAGTACATCAGGAATTTGAATCTTAACATCATGTTTAATAATATTGAACCGATTAATGACCCATTCAAAAACTCTAGAACATTTAACCTGCCCACACATCCCACTTTATCACTTTTTGAGAGGGTTTGTGAACCTGATTTTTGAGAGCGTAGTAGGAATTCTAATAATAGGCCTGGCTTGATAAAGTGTATGGGAATTTAAATCAGGATGAAGAATTTGAGCTTGCCTTTCTAGTCTATAATAATGGTGTTAGAATTATGAAACCGGATAAGGGGGGCAGTGTGGTCATCATGAATTTGGTGGACTGCAATAACAAGATGCTTGAAATTTTGAATACTGACACATACTAAGAGCTCACTAAATGAAATGAATGGGGCTTATAGGAAAATAAAAGGTTTTATTCAGGATATGTTTATAGATGGACATATTTTGATTAGTGAACTACACTACCTTTCTGTAGAATATCCGATTACCACGACCATTTTTGGAGCACCGAAAATCCACAAGGACATACATCAGCCACTTATGAGGCCTATTGTGGATGCTCGGGGCTCCATTACATATCCTATGGTGAAGTACCTTGATAAGGAGCTGAGTGCATTTGTTTGGGGATGAGCCCATTTCTATTGCCTTGTGGGATTTTTTAAAGAAAATTGATGCCATTGAGTTTAATATTGAATATTTATCACAACTGATGCTGTTAATCTCTATAGTGTGAGACCACACGAGGTGGGACTACAATGGTTTTGTGAATATTTACAGTCTAAAAATTTTGTACAGGATAAAGTGAATTTATATGAATAAATGTTGGATATCATTTTAAAAAATAATTTCATTTTAATTGAATGAGAATATTATTTACAGAATGAAGGGGTGGCAATGGGCTCCTCATATGGGGGTGTATTTCCCAATATTATTATGTTAGAATGGGAGAATAGATATTTACATCAATCTCAATATTTTTCATTCTGTAAATGTTATATACGATATTTGGACGATATATTGATTTTGTGGGAAGGCCCGAATGATATGGTTGAATCCTTCCTTGATTACATTAAAATGCGACCAATTTCTTAAAATTTACATACTAGATAAATACTAAGAATATTCCTTACCTGGACATATTATTAATGAAATATTTAATCAATAATAGTTTTGTAGCTAAAATTTATCGCAAGAATACTTATTCTAATAGCTTCAACCTTTTCAGTAGTTGTCATCCATTTTATCAAAAACGGGCAGTAGTTAAGGGTCAGTTTGTCAGGGTGGCCAAAATTACTTCTGTGTGGGTGGCCTTCTTGGAGGAATGCAATATATTCAAACAGATGTTTGTTAAAATAGGATATCAACGTAAATTAATAGAACAAATCATGGATGAGGTAAAAAATAAGAGAAAAGTGGACATTTTTACCTGTTTTGAGTAATAAGGGTAGGGTAAAGGTTAATAACATTATGGGAGATTAATTAAATTTACAGGAGGGAGGTACAACTAATATTGAGGAAACTAATACTAGTAGGACAAGTATATCTTATCAAAATAGTTTTTTAACTACTTATAATAAGGATGCACATATTATTAGGAATATTTTAATCAAGAATCGGGAGTTCATAAGAAATGACAAGGAAATAAAGGATATTCTGGGAGAAGCTCCCATTTGTGTATACAAAAAAGGTCATTGTTTAAAGAATATGTTTGAGTATAATAAACCTAAACAAGGCAAAGGATACATGCACAAATGTGGTTTGTGCAAGTTTTATAAAAAATATTTTAGAAACTGAAGTAGTGGAAGTAAATGGGATGAAAATTTTCAAAAAAGGGGCATTCTCTTGATTAACAGAGAGAGTGATTTATTCCACCCTTTGTAGTAATTGCCCATGTTTCTCTATCGGTAAAACCGAGCTTAGGTTGAAAAGTAGAAAAGGAGAACATTTAAGGAATATATGTGATGGCCATGAATTCAATGCACTAGCAAAACATATTATGGTATACCCACAGCATAATTTTAAATTTGTAGTATTGGATAATATAACAATTTCCCTTAGGGGTGGTGCATAGACATATCTGCTTGAAAAAATGGAATTACCTAGGCAGCTTCATCTTAATTAAATGTATTGGCAAGGCTTGAATGAAAATGTGTCAATTAGTAGCTACTTTGGATAAAAGCATTGAGTAGACACTAATTTTTGGACGTTAATATTTGAATATTTATGATGTATTTGCATTCATGGTTCATATATCTATCTATCTAGCTATCTTTATATATATATATATATATATATATATATATATATATATATATATATATATATATATATATACATATATATATATACACATATGTGTGTGTGTATATATTCCTAGTTTTACAATTTTATTCATATTTATTGCATATTTATATATTTAAATATTTATATATTTTCATATGCATTTTTAGGATAGTAATATGTATTTATAGTATGGGATTACATTACTCTAATTTAATACATATATCTTTTTACTATATATATATATATATATATATATATATTTATTTATTTAGCTTGGTTTTGCCTATTTCCATTTAACCATATATATGTTTATTCAATTACTTAGTCATACATTTTATGTGCATTCATAATTTTTAATATATGTATTCTATATATTTTATAAGGTAGTGATAATACTATATGAGATGATGTTCTTGTTTCATGCCATAGTGTTTGATGTTTTCATAACTGGTACGGTATTGTTTTGATCTCAGCAACCTGTTATTTGATTTTTAATACTGTCACTTTAAAAATGGTTAATCCTGTTAGCAGGAAATGATGTCATCTGGGTCTTGGTTATTGTTTTTAAATCTAGGTTTGTTTTTTCAAGCTTTATCTGATGAAGTCTCTTTAATTGTCTAAAATTGAGATGAAAGTGCTTATCTTGTTGTTTTAACAATAAAGTATTTGGTTGCCCTAAGGAGAAATGTTCATGGTTGTGCTTTGCCTTCCTGTCTGCCTTCTACCTGGCTTTTCTTGGATTACTGGTTTTGTTTTTGCCTTGGTGTGTTTTTTTGTCATTTTCCAAGTATCGAGGCAGATCATGGCAGCGTTTCACTTACTGAGGATGTAGAAATTAACGAACAACAGAATGGAGCAATGGGGGACTTAACATAACTTATACAACAACTAATGACTCAGCTTGATCGTTTGAAGCAAACAACTCTCTCCCAGATGACAAGTCACTTTACATCAAGCACTTCCACTCAGTCCAATGGTATGGGAGTGCAAGGAACTGTTAATAACAGAGCCGATGGACATGCAGCAGCTTTTACTGCTCCAATCCTTTTTATTTGAACAGAAACAAGACATAAAGATGTAAATGATTTTGGTAAAACTGTTGTTGACATTAACTTTGGTGCTTTTAATACACCTACATTGACAGAATGGCTGAAAAATGACTGTCGCTTTTTAAGCAATACCAGAACTACTGATGCTAGTTTGCATGACCAGTTAAATGATTTAGATTGCTACGTTCCTAAAATAAAAAAGCTACAGATGGACAATATGTTATTTAAGGAATGTTTGAATCAGGGAATGGTTCCAAAGGGCCTTAGGATGTGGAGCTACCCTACTGGGTTAGTGGCAGGCTCTGATTTTCAGAAGGACCTATAAGGCCTTTTTGACAGATTTGGCTCAAATACATGCAGATGGTTACTGACTATAACAATAAAATGATATACACTTTAAATGCTGAAGTAACAGTAATGGGCAAACTGATTGTACAAAATCCTGCTTTTCCAAATAATAAATTTGACTGCTGTTGCATTTTTTGAACTATTGATGAACAGATGTTAATAATTAAATATAGGAAGATTAAGAAGTTGGCTAGAGACAAAAAAAAAAGCATATAATTTAGCCCACCCCTGCCCACCCACCATAACAGGTATGGCAACAAAACAAAAGAAGTGTTGAATAATACAATAATAGTGATCAGAATGCCAATGGGGTCACTGAACTGGACACTTTTAAAGACAATTTTTTTGATGAAGAACTATACCCACCCTTGTGGCGCTTGGAGTGGCTTATGAACCAGCAGAGACCCCAACAACAACAGGGGAAGGGTTGTTTCTATGCATACCAGGTGGGGAGGGGGAGAATGAAAAACAGGGGGACTAACATGAATTCCTGGAGGGAGAGATAGACCTCGTTGTACCTGAGTCAGCAGAATTGGACATGACTGGTGGTAGGAATGGTTGTCTACTACCACCCTTAACAATGAAATATAATTCTGAAAATGATTTTAAGGTCTATAAATTTTCTGACCTAATTCTTAATGTGACTATGTGTGATATTTTTCTTAAAGGTTTTACCTCAGTTCCTGACAGATCAATCAATTTGGTCCACACTTTGATGGACTTAAAACAGTACATCAGGAAACTGAATCTTAACATCATGTTTAATAATAGTGTATGGGAATTTAAACCGGAATAAAGAATTTGAGCTTGCCTTTCTAATCCATAATAATGGTGCTAGATTAATGACCCATTCAAAATCTCTAGCACATTTAACCCGCCTACACATCCCACTTTTAACACTTTTTGAGAGGATTTGTGAACTCGATTTTTGAGAGCTTAGTAGGAATTTTAATACTAGGTCTGGCTTGAATAAAGTGTATGGGAATTTAAACCAGGATGAAGAATTTGACCTTGCCTTTCTAGTCCATAATAATGCTGTTAGAATTATGAAACCGGATAAGGGGGGCGGTGTGGTCATCATGAATTTGGTGGACTACAATAACAAGATTCTTGAAATTTTGAATACTGACACTTATATTAAGAGCTTCCGAAATGAAATGAATGGGGCTTACAGGAAAATAAAAGGTTTTATTCAGGATATGTTTATAGATGGACTTATTTCCATTAGTGAACTACACTACCTTTCTGTAGAATATCTGATTACCCCAACCATTTTTGGAGCCCTAAAATTCCACAAGGACATACATCAGCCACCTATGAGGCCTATTGTGGATGATCGGGGCTCCATTACATATCCTATGGTGAAGTACCTTGATAAGAAGCTGAGTAAATTTGTTTGGGATGAGCCCATTTGTATTGCCTTATGGGATTTTTTAAAGAAAATTGATGCCATTGAGTTTAATAATGAATATGTATCACAATTGATGTTGTTAATCTTTGTAGTGTAAGACCCCACGAGGTGAGATGGTTTTGTGAATATTTACAGTCTAAAATTTTTGCGCAGGATAAAGTGAATTTATATGAACAAATGTTGGATATAATTAAAAATAAATTTCATTTTATTTGAACGAGAATATTATTTACAGAATGAAGGGGTGGCAATGGGTTCCTCATGTGAGGCCGTATATGCCAATATTATTATGTTAGAATGGGAGAAGTGATATGTACATCAATCTCAATGTTTTTCATTCTGTAAATGTTATATACGATATTTGGACAATATATTCATTTTGTGGGAAGGTCTGAATTATATGGTTGAATCCTTCCTTGATTCCATTAATAATATGACCAATTTCTTAAAATTTACATACTCGATAAATACTAAGAGTATTCCTTACCTGGTCATTTAACCAGAACCCTTCTTGTAAAAAAACAGATGGACAAGCACTTTCAGCTATTCAAGCCTTCTTCAGATTAGGGATCTGAAGAAGGCTTGAATAGCTGAAAGCACTTGTCCATCTGTTTTTTTACAAGCAGGGTTCTTTTTTACAAGAAGGGTTCTTTCTTACATTTTATGCTTTTTCGTGAACACTGCACTGTGAAGTTTCGGTTTGAAGTTTCAGCTTGGTATTAGTAATTTCGTTGTGGTGCAATGATCTTCTGTTCTTTAGATTTGTTTTTGTTTGCTGAGCGTTATTTAACGAAGGTCACTTCTCTTTGTCCAGTTTTTACAAAGTTTCTCGCTATGTTAAAGGAGTTTAACAAAGCGAGACAGCTTTAAAAAAAAACGGAGAAACTCTGTTGCTTTTTTTTAAAGCTGTCTCGCTATGTTAAACCCATTTAACATAGCGAGACACCTTTAAAAAAAAGCAACGGAAATAGGAAGATCTGCGTTACTTTTTTTTAAAGCTGTCTCATTATGTTAAACTCCTTTAACATAGCGAGACAGTGTGTAAAAAGCAACGGAGATCTTGTGTTCTCTGTTGCTGTAAAAAAAGACTTCTACTAATGGAAAAAGTTCGGGCGACCGGACCTTTTTTCATTAGTATAACTCTGATTTACAACGTGCATGCTGACCAATCAGCATGCATGTTTTGGAATATTAATGGGGGGGTCATTGTATAATATAACAATTTCCCCTAGGGGCGGTGCCTGGCCATATCTGCTTGAAAAAATGGAATTATCTTGGCAGCTTCATCTTAATTCAATATATTGGCCAGGCTTGAATGAAAATGTGTCAATTAAAAGTCTACCAAAGATAAAAGCATTGAGTATACACTAATTTATGGATACTAATATTTGAATATTTATGATGTATTTGCATTCTTGGTTCATATATCTATATCTATATATATATATATATATATATATATATATATATATATATATATATATATATTCCTATTTTTTACAATTTTATTCATATTAATTTCATATTTATTGCATTTTTATATATTCATATATTTATATATTTTCATATGCATTTTTAGGACATTAATATGTATTTATATTATGGGATTACATTACTCTGATTTAATACATATATATTTTTACTATACATGTTTATTTATTTAGCTTGGTTTTTCCTATTTCCATTTAACCATGTATATGTTTATTCAATTACTTGCTCATACATTTTATGTGCATTCATAATTTTTACTATATGTATTCTATATATTTTATAAGGTAGCGATGATACTATATGAGATGATGTTCTTGTTTCATACCATAGTGTTTGATGTTTTTATAACTGGTACAGTATTGTTTTGATCTCAACACACTATTTGATTTTTATACTGTCAGTTTAAAAATGGTTAATCCTGTTAGCAGGAAATGATGTCATCTGGGTCTTAGTTCTTGTTTTTAAACCTAGTTTTGTTTTTTCTTGCTTTATCTGATGAAGTCTCTTTGATTGTCTAAAAATTAGAGGAAAGTGCTTATCTCGTTGTTTTAACATAAAGCATTTGGTTGCCCTAAGGAGAAGTGTTCTTGGTCATTTTTTGCCTGCCTGCCTGCCTGTCTTCCTTCTACCTGGACTTTCTTGGATTATTGATTTCATTTTTGCCTCGGTGTAGAATGCACTGCTCCCTACACAGACATAAAAGCACACACAAAAACATCCACAACTGCCATGTGTGGGAATAGAACCCCTACCAGAGTTCTATATCACTACAGCATTAAGCTGTTGTAGGACACAACATGGGGATTATTGGAGTACTCTTTCCCCAAACATGTATTTCACAGTGAAAGACAGCAGGATTGCCAAAGAAGGGAATTTGAATTGTAGTGAGTGTGACTAGCTGAGAATGCATTGCTCCCTACACAGACATAGAAACACACACAAAAACATCCACAATTGCCATGTGTGGGAATAGAATCCCTACCAGAGTTCTACATCACACTAGGATGCACCACATGGATTACTGGAGTACTCTTTTCCCCAAAGGTGTATTTCACAGTGAATGACATCAGCAGGATTGCCAAAGTAGGGCATTTGAATTGTAGTGAGTGTGACTAGCCTAAAATGCATTGATCCCTACACAGACAGACACAAACACACACACAAACGCGCACACACACACACACACACACACACACACACACACACACACACACACACACACACACACACACACACACACACACACACACACACACACACACACACACACACACACACACACACACACACAGAGTTGCCATGTCTGGGATTAGAACTCCTACCTAACTAGTTTACCACACTACAGCAGTACACAGTTATAGGAGGTGCCAATGAAATTATTGGGCTACACTTTTCCCAAAGGTGTATTTCACAGTGAATGACATCAGCAGCCTTTTCAAAGTAAGGCATTTGAATTGTAGTGAGTGTGACTAACCTAAAAAGCATTTCTCTCTATGCAGAGACACATGCAGTTGCCATGTCTGGGATTAGAACTCCTACCTAATTAATTTATCACACTGCAGGAGTATGCAGTTATGGGATGCGCCAATGAGATTATTGGGCTCCACTTTTCCCAAAGGTGTATTTCACAATGAATGACTTCAGCAGCCTTGCAAAAGTAGGGCATTTGAACTGTAATGCGTGTGACTAGACTAAAAAGCATTGCTCTCTACACAGACAGAGACACACACATAAACACACACACACAATTGCCATGTCTGGGATCAGAACCCTTTTCTAATTAATTTATCACACTACAGCAGTTATATGACATGCCACGGAGATTAATGGGCTCCAGCTTTCTGAACGATGTATTTCACAGTGAATGACATCAGCAGCCTTGCCAAAGTAGGGCATTTGAATTGTAATGAGTGTGACTAGCCTAAAAAAGCATTGATCTCTACACAGGCAGAGAGACACACACACAATTGCCATGTCTGTTAATCTAGGGATTACCTAACTAGTTTATCACACAACAGCAGTACGCAGTTATTGGGCATGCCATGGAGATTGCTATTGTACAGCTTTCCAAAAGGTGTATTTCACAGTGAATGACATCAGCAGCCTTGCCAAAGTAGGGCATTTGAAATGTAGTGAGTGTGACTAGCCTAAAAGGCATTGCTCTCTACACAGACAGAGACACACACGCAAACAATTGCCATGTCTGGGATTAGAACCCTTTTCTAATTCATATATCACACTACAGCAGTTATAGGACACTCCACGGAGACTACTGGGCTCCAGCTTTCTGAATGGTGTATTTCACAGTGAATGACATCAGCAGCCTTGCCAAAGTAGGGCATTTGAATTGTAGTGAGTGTGATTAGCCTAAAAAAGCATTGTTCTCTACACAGGCAGACACACACACACACACACACACACACACACACACACACACACACACACACACACACACACACACACACACACAGTTGCCATGTATGTGATTAGAACTCCTACCTAAATAGTTTATCACACAACAGCAGTATGCAGTTATTGGGTATGCCATGGAGATTACTATGGTACAGCTTTCCAAAAGTTGTATTTCACAGTGAATGACATCAGCAGCCTTGCCAAAGTAGGGCATTTGAATTGTAGTGAGTGTGACTAGCCTAAAAAAGCATTGCTTTCTACACAGGCAGAGACACACACACACACACACACACACACACACACACACACACACACACACACACACACACACACACACACACACACACACACACACACACACACACACACACACAGTTGCCATGTCTGGGATTAGAACTCCTATCTAACTAGTTTATCACACTACAGCAGTACGCAGTTATCGGATGCACCACAGAGATTACTGGGCTACACCTTTCCCAAAGGTGTATTTCACAGTGAAGGACATCAGCAGCCTTGCCAAAGTAGGGAATTTGAAGTGTGTTAATTGTAAATTGCATGTAACTAGCCTTAAATGCATTGCTCTCTAAACAGACACACACACACACATGCACACAGTGGCCATGTCTGGGATTAGAACTCCTACCTAACTAGTTTATCGCAATGCAGCTGTACAGTTATAGGATGCGCCACAGAGATTACTGTGCTACATCTTTCCCAAAGGTGTATTTCAAAGTGGATGACCTCAGCAGGCTTATCATAGTAGGACTATGGGTAGGGCAGTGTGTGTGCATGGCCCATAACCCATTCATCTAGAGGTTGACACACCACATGCAGGCACATGCATGGTTATATTCCACAGGTATGTGTATACAGCTACTAGATGACTACTTCCTTGTACAGTCATGTTGCACAGTTAGCACTTGCACCACATAGTTTGTAATGCTGATGGATACTGGTGGCTAATGTCTACAGTGAGTGACATTTATACCTCATGTGGTTGTAGCCATTTGGCTGTGTGCTGGGTGGGACAGGCCTCATAATGGATGGCTCCTTGTCACAGTCTCGCTCTTACACACATCTATGTATGTCTACTTTTGGCTTATTATAGTGTGTTTTCCTTAGTTATGTGTCTGTATTCCTATCCACTGTGTGTGCAAGGCATGACTGATGCATACTGAAGAGTGTATGCACTAACATCTGCAAATGCCAGATATGTATGGCCCACTGGTGTTTGCAGACATGGACTTCATTTGTTCAAGTGTGTGAGCATGCCCAGTATGACCATTCAGTATGTTGTTGTCTGACATTGCCTTCACTTCTCTAAGTGTGTTAGCATGATCAGTATGCCCTTCTGTAATGAATGTGTGGATCGATTCCAGGTAGTTTGTACTCCATTGCAGACCTTTGTGTTGTACACCAGTAGGCAGCAAACTGTTTCTGCAGGGTATCCATCAATCATTTGGCAATATGGGGAAAAAGTGTGCAGGGGATAGTGTGTACTGTAGGTGAATGTGTCTATGCTTCCTCAGCTGCATGGTACTGCTGTTAACAGGGATATTCAGACATGTGCACTGTTATACACTGTGATGTTTTCTGTCCTCGTGTACTGTCAGGTGGACATTCTTGCTCACAGTGATGATTTGGAGAACATGGGTGACTGCAGCTGTGTCCGGTATTGTAGGCAGATACCTACGTATTCATGGTAAGTTATGCCATTCTGGAGGGGGAGCTGCAGACACTTGCTACTGGATCTGTGTATCCGGTTCAGCACCTTGGTACAGTGCTGGCAGAGGATTCCATACTTGTACATCCATTGACGTAACAGTATGGCCTTATCTTGCTGTTGCTCACAGCTGTACAGATTTGCACAGGTTACCCAGCGGCAGGGGCCATGGGTCAGGACATTACCCCTATTGTGGTATACGGGCAGGTGTGTAGCCAACCATTTATGTGTTTGCAGCCAGGGATAGTGTGTGCACATAGCTTGGTGTTGGACCTTGCACATTCCATGCTGCCCATGCTCCCATCCCCCGTTATTCTAACCTCTTCCATACATTATGCATACATTCTCTGATACTTTCCCTAAGGGTATCACCCTATCACAGGTGTGTGTTAGTGTTGATCCACAGTTCATGCAGTGGGACATGGTGAACATTTTACTGTGGTTTGTCTACATGGCCTTGCATATGGCTTATGTGGAGTGTGTTATGTTGTTATTTGGGTGTCCATGACATAACATGCATTGGCAGTACGTGTGAGACACAGGCCTTTAGCAGGGGCCTGTGGGCCATTAGGTTGCTGAAGGCCAGATGTGACAGGCCGTTACATTCTGTCAGTCCTACAGTCTCAGACCACCATACAGTATATTCCCCTGGGGTAACAGGGTAGGTGTGATATGTGTTGATGCCAATACCTTCTATCAGTCTTGATCAGGTGGTGTGGATGCTGGCAGGGTGCTACCTACAGCTAGGGTACACCTGCATGGGACACCTGCACTGCATGCTGCATTCTTCTGCTATTGCCATGTACAGGTGGTGTCATATTGTAACCATTCCCCACAGCAGGGATATGACCAGAGAGGTACCTGTGGGTGGTGTTTGCATGAGCTGGGTCCATGTGCGATATGGACACTACTTGCATCTGACACACATATATGCATGGGGCATTCAAGTTATGCTGGCATGTGCAGGTACATCAGCTGCTTCCTAATACATCAGTCCTACCTCCTTTGTGATCTGCACGTGTTCGGGCAGGCATCACTGGTATCCCCTACTACAGAACCAGTTAATGTGATGCATACCTGTATGTACAATTCCAAGAATGTCTCTATTTCATAGTGACAGAATATATACTGTATGTCTGGGGTACTTTCCGCTGTGTACTGCTTGCATATCTAGCCAAACAGCCATGTCATGTCAGTCTTTCAGATGGTGACACATATTACCACCATACATTTACAATGGCTTACTGCTAGCATGTGTTATACTGGTGGGAATTGTCTTTGGCACTGCAGTTGTGAGGTCTTGTCCCTGTTATCAGCAGTAGTGGGCAATGGCCACCAGGTCTTACCTTAGCATGCATACATACTGGCCATTCTCACCCAATCTGAAACACACCATTCTAACACACACAGACCTGCATATTGTGCAAATGCTACAACCTATCCTGCTACCTTGGCCACCTCTGGGCATCTGTGCTCACTGGTATTATACCTACACATACATGTTACTACATTTCTACACAGGGTTGTGGGGGGCACACATGACTGTTATGACATGTGTACATTGGATTTTGGGGGCACACCAGATCGTTACTACATTTCTAAACAGGTTTGGGGGCACACCTGACTGTTACTACATGACTATGCAGGATTGGGTGAAGGGGCACACCTGTCTGTTTCTACAGTTCTACACAGTGGTTGGGAGAGGGCACATATGACTGTTACTACATTTGTATGCTGGATTGGGGGAAGGGGCACACCTGACTGTTTCTACATGTCTACATAGGAGAGGGGGGACACACCTGACTGTTTCTAGATGTCTACATAAGAGTGGAGGGCATACCTGACTGTTGCTACATTTCTACATAAGATTGCGGGGAGACACACCTGACTGTTTCTACATTTCTACATAGGAGTGGGGGGGGGGAACCTGACTGTTACAACATTTCTGTATAGGATTGTGGGGGGACACGCCTGACTGTTGCTACATTTCTAGCCTGAATTGGGGGAAGGGGCACACCTGACTGTTTCTACTTGTCTACATATGAGTGGGGGGCACACCTGATGGTTACAACATTTCTACATAGGATTGTGGGGGACACTCCTGACTGTTGCTACATTTCTATCCTTGATTGGGGGAAGGGGCATACCTAACTGTTTCTACCTGTCTACATAGGAGTGTGGGGGGGCACACCTGACTGTTACTACATTTCCACATAGGATTTTAGGGGGGACACACCTGACTGTTTCTACATTTTTACACAAGATTGTGGGGGTATACACCTGACTGTTTCTACATTTCTACACAGGATTGTGGGGGCACACCTGACTGTTTCAACATTTCTACCCTGGATTGGGGAAGGGGCACACCTAACTTTTTCTACATGTCTACATAGGAGTGGGGGGACACACCTGACTGTTACTACATTTCCACATAGGATTGTGGGGACACACACCTGACTGTAACTACATTTCTACATAGGATTGTGAAGGGACACACCAGACTGTTTCTACATTCCTTCACAGGATTGGGTGGGCACATCTGACTATTGCTACATTTGTACACTAGACTGGGGGTTGGGGCACATCTGACTGTTTCTACATGTCTACATAAGAGTGGAGGGCATACCTGACTGTTGCTACATTTCTACATAGGATTGTGGGGAGACACACCTGACTGTTTCTACATTTCTACATAGGAGTGGGGGCACACCTAACTGTTACGACATTTCTACATAGGATTGTGGGGGGACATTCCTGACTGTTGCTACATTTCTAGCCTGGATTGGGGGAAGGGGCACACCTGACTGTTTCTACATGTCTACATAGGAGTGGGGGGCACACCTGACTGTTACAACATTTCTACATAGGATTGTGGGGGGACACTCCTGACTGTTGCTACATTTCTA